>NC_141008.1:70544661-70700435 GCF_052327205.1 Somniosus microcephalus
CGCGAACAATTTTCGTCCGACCAAAAAGTAAATATGCTTACGACCGTCCAGAAGTGTAAGCTTTCTTCTGGAGGTAACGCGCGCGTAGGGTGCGCTCTATAACTTTCGAGCGCATAGCCGGACAGACGCACACCCGAGGACAGACAGACAGATAGACAGACAGATCGACTCGTTTATATATATGTAGACTAGCTGGAGTGCCCGGCGGTGCGAGGCTTTTTCGAGGGCATGTTGTTGTTGGAAGAGAGAGAGTGAGCGACTGGGGGGAAGAGAGAGAGCGACTGGGGGGAAGAGAGAGAGCGACTGGGGAGAAGAGAGAGAGCAACTGGGGGGAAGAGATGCTCTGCATGCAGGGCAGAACTAGGCCAATATCCATTAATAATCACTATCCAAAAAAGAGCCACCAATTTTGGAAAACACCTAGAAATGAGCAACCCCAATGCTATCATTACGAAGCCCTGAAATGCCAAGAGAGGACCATAAAGAAGAATACCCTCAGTCAACTAGTCCTGGGACTCAGTGAAGTAACTACTAACACTACTAACAATAACCAGCCCCAGGACAGTGACAGGGTAACACAAAGAATTCGACCCAACACAATCGTCGCTAAGCAAAAGGAAAAATATCTGTCATATTGGGCAGAAACAACAAAAACCCAAAGCAAACTCAATTGCTACTTGCCCTAAACAGACAATACAACATGGCTGATTACCTGACCATGGTAAGGATAGCAAACTGAGAAAAACCTTGACAATGTACAGACTTAGTGAACATAGCCTGGCAATAGAAAAAGGTAGACACAGGCAGACCCGGCTACCAAGAGAGGACAGGATATGCTTTCACTGCAGTCAGGGAGTGGTGGAGACAGAGATGCACTTCCTCACAGCTTGTAGAAAATATCAGGCATAAGGGAGAATTTCTACCCAAATTCACAAAAATATGCCCGGAATTCAGAAATTTGAATGACGACCAAAAACTCCCATACCTACTAGGGGAAGAGAGAAATTGTGTAACCTTAGCGGCACACTATGTTACAGCTTGCCATAAACAGAGGGACAACCACTAAATATAAGAAAAGAGTATATACAAATTATATGAATGTATATTATATACACTCAGGGATATATCTGTTTATACACTGTATGGATAGATCTGTATTTTTGTGTACAACCATGAATGTTTTTCGATGCTTTGGCAACATAAGATGTACCTTGTCATGCCAATAAAGCGATTTGAATTGAATTGACTTGAGAGAGCGAGTGGGGGGAAGAGAGAGAGCAACTGGGGGGGAAGAGAGAGCGCGACTGGGGGGGAAGAGAGAGTGCGACTGGGGGGGAAGAGAGAGAGCGACTGGGGGGGAAGAGAGAGAGCGACTGGGGGGGAAGAGCGAGAGCGACTGGGGGGGAAGAGAGAGAGCGACTGGGGGGGGGAAGAGAGGAGAGAGCGACTGGGGGGGAAGAGAGAGAGCGACTGGGGGGAAGAGAGAGAGCGGCTGGGGGAAGAGAGAGAGCGACTGGGGGGGAAGAGAGAGAGCGACTGGGGGGAAGAGAGAGAGCGACTGGGGGAAGAGAGAGAGCAACTGGGGGGAAGAGGGGGGAAGAAGAGGGGGAAGGGGAGGGGAGGGGGGAAGGGGAGGGGGGAAGGGGAAAGGGGAGGGGGGAAAGGGGAGGGAGGGAGGGGGAGGGGAGGGGGAAGGGGAGGGGGAGGGGGAGGGGAGGGGGGGAAGGGGAGGGGGGAGGGGAGGGGGGAAGGGGAGGGGAGGGGGAGGGGGGGAGGGGGAGGGGGAGGGAAGGGGGAGGGGGGGAGGGGAGGGGGAAGGGAGGGGGGGAGGAGGGGAGGGAGGGGGGAGGGGGAGGGGGGGAGGAGGGGAGGAGGGGGGAGGGGGAGAGGAGGCGTGGGGGAGAGGGGAGGGGAGAGGGAGCGGGAGGGGAGGGGAGAGGGGAGAGGGGGAAGGGGAGGAGGGAGGGAGGGGGGTGGGGGAGGGGAGGGAGAGGGAGGGGGGAGGGGGGGGAGTCCCCGAGCCCCGCCCCCCCCGATCCCCCGAGGCTCCCCCCCCCGCCGATCTCCCGAGGCTCCCCCGCCCCGATCTCCCGAGGCTCCCCCGCCCCGATCTCCCGAGCCCCCGCCCCCCGATCTCCCGAGCCCCGCCCCCGATCTCCCCGAGCCCCGCCCCCGATCTCCCGAGCCCCGCCCCTCCCCGATCTCCCGAGCCCCACCCCCCCCACGATCTCCCGAGCCCTGCCCCCCCCGATCTCCCGAGCCCCACCCCCCCACCCCCGATCTCCCGAGGCTCGCCCCCCCCCGAGGCTCGCCCCCCACCCCCCCGATCTCCCGAGGCTCGCCCCCCCCTGAGGCTCACCCCCCACCCCCCCCCCCGATCTCCCGAGGCTCACCCCCCATCCCCCCGATCTCTCCCGAGGCTCGCCCCCCCGATCTCCCGAGGCTCGCCCCCCCCTCCCCCCGATCTCCCAAGGCTCGCCCCCCCCCGCCCTGATCTCCCGAGGCTCGCCCCCCCCCCCGGATCTCCCGAGGCGCCCCCCCCCCGATCTCCGGAGGCCCGATCTCTGGAGCCCCGCCCCCCGCCCGAGCCGGCTTCAAGAGCAGAGAGACCCCGCCCCCCACCCGAGCCGGCTTCAAGAGCAGAGAGAGAGACCCCCGCCCCCCGCCCGAGCCGGCTTCAAGAGCAGAGAGACCCCGCCCCCCGCCCGAGCCGGCTTCAAGAGCAGAGAGAGAGACCCCGCCCCCCGCCCTGGCCGGCTTCAAGAGCAGAGAGAGAGACCCCGCCCCCCGCCCTGTCCGGCTTTCAGAGCAGAGAGAGAGACCCCGCCCCCCGCCCGAGCCGGCTTCAAGAGCAGAGAGAGAGACCCCCGCCCCCCGCCCTGGCCGGCTTTCAGAGCAGAGAGAGAGACCCCCGCCCCCCGCCCTGGCCGGCTTTCAGAGCAGAGAGAGAGACCCCGCCCCACCGCCCGAGCCGGCTTCAAGAGCAGAGAGAGAGACCCCGCCCCCCCGCCCGAGCCGGCTTCAAGAGCAGAGAGAGAGAGAGAGACGCCGCCGCGCAACCTACCGCGTGAGGCCGGGCCGGACTCAAGTCGCGCGCCGCTGACTCCTGCCCCACCCGCCTTTACTAAGATGGCGGCGGTTAGGCGGCGGTCGGGCTGAGGCCCGCCCCTCCAGCCTTCACAAAGATGGCGGCAATCGGGGGCCGCTTGTTGACTGGGGCCGGGAGGTGCCTAGCTCGGGCGTGGGTGCGGAGGAGAGGCCGAGGCTTCGAGGCCTACTCTGGAAAAACGGGGAAAGGTAGGAAAATTAATGAGATTAGATAAAAGATTTAGAAAGTAATTAACTTTTCTTTAAAACAATATGTGTTTTAAAAGCAACGTTTTTTTTTAAAGACGCAGAAAGCGGGAAAAAGAAAGGAAAAGTTTGGAATCAAGATGGCGGCGACTCACCTCGGTTCAGAACGATAAGGCCCACCCACACATGCACCGATTGGTCGACCGTCAGGTCACCGAAGCATAGGATTGGTCAATCGTCCCGTCACTCGACCGTAGGAGGGCCCGGCCGCACGCGCCAGGAACCCGGCGTACGATTGGTCGACCTCGAGGTCACTCTATCGCTAATGAGCGGATAATGAGATGCTAATGAGCAGAATGTTGAACGTTTTTCGGATACCGCGGGCGCGATTTTTGTCCGGCCGAAACGTAAATATGCTTTACGACCGTTTCGGAACGGTAAGCTTTCTTTTGACGTAACGCACGCGTAGGTACAACTCTATAACTTTCGAGCGCATAGCCGGACAGACGCACACGTGAGGACAGACAGACAGACAGATAGACAGACAGACAGACAGACAGATCGATCCGTTTATATATATAGATAGATAAGACATTGGGATACAACCTGGCAAAACTTAACACAGACAAGATTGTGAGGTGCACTCTCAAAAAGGGCCTTGTGATAACACTTGAGCGGTTCAGTCTCACTGCGAGAGCGCTCTAACATTTACGATTTACGTCTCGAGTTATATACGTTATAATCACCCATCTTTTCTGTCTCAGGCTATGCTTATTCCTGCAAGAAGGTACAAACAGACATCTAATGGTTTCCCATGCCACGATCCTACAAACATGAGATAAGAATGGAAATAGGGCCTCTCATTACTTGGACACATCGAGGATGCACTATTATAACCAGATTTAAGCAATGTTTAGCTGAATGTTAACAATATTCATTAAAAAGCCTGTAAACCGCTTTTCTTACATACACATATGGGATTAGAATATAGATTCACTCATTAAAAAATAGCCCAGCTTGTTTTGATGCACAAAGCATCAGAATATAGATGTTTTGCCTGGTCAGTTATTGAAGGAGGGACCAAGCCATTCAATTTAAATAAAAGCATGTTGTGGGTTTTGTTTGTATACATGTTTAATTGGCAGCTCTTTTCCAGATATATATTTAAATTTCCTTTGTCTTGGTCAAATTTTGAAACATATTTCCTCACTGCATCTGGTTCATATGGGTAGTCCATCTGAAGTTATCAGATGGAGATGGCTAGGCCAGAGAGACTATGTGGACAGCCAGCAAGAAACCGCTAAGTAAAGATTAATATTTAAGGTTTGTGGTCTGGAATTCCTTCAAACAGTCTCAAAAGAGGCAGGTGGGACCACCGTCCACCCATGACCCATGTGATTCTGCTGGAAACCTATTACATTCGCCTGGTTAGGTGGGGTGGGGGTTTTTAATATTGTACTCTAGATGGGTTTAAAGCAATATCACTAATCCTAACAGGCTTACTGCCACTGGGAGGTAGTGGGGTGGGAGAGGAGCTGGTGGCGGGGCGGGGGGAAGGGATGATAAGGCACATGCTTTTTGGAATTCTGGAACCACACCAGAGACAGTTACTGCTACCTCCACCCTCCCCCTCCAGCATACAGCTATACAGTGCAGGAAAAGATTTAATGAGGTCGGCCGAGGTAAATAAAGGCACAAGTCCCCATGCACATCCAAGAATGATAGCGGCATGGCTGACCTCCATACCTACCATGCCCTCCCTGTGTGTAAATGATTGGGTGCATGTGAAACTTTAATATTTACAAGAAATCTCGAGAACTACTCACGCAGCATACCACTGGTCCTACTCTCAGTGCCTGAAACAAGGGTGGTAGGTAGTGTGAGTGTTAAAGAAGGTGTGACGAAAGCTAGCCTGCACCTGAAAGCAATATTGCCTCATATGGATGCACACACCTGGGTGGAAGAAAGTGCAGATGGCAATCAGATTCCTTTCTCATTGTGTTTTCTGCTTACAAAGGAAGAGGTTATCCACAACGAGCACCAAAGAACGACAATAGGGGGAGGAACAATGGCCATAATTTTCTGATGCACATTTAGTTTTTAATCATTTTTGCGTGGCAAGTTGCTGAAAGTGCGAGCTGAAAACGTTGCAGCGAGGGGAACCGGGCATCTGGGACCTGAGTGACCGGGGCAAGCAACGCCATAACCAATCAGATTGAAGGATTGTGAAACTAACAGCGCAATGACTCAGAAGGAAGTGTAAGTTAGAATGGGTGAATTCAATGTCAAATCAGGTCCAGAAAGAGAAATAAAGAGAGCAAAAGAAAGATTGGATTAAGAGAGAGAAAATAAGAGACAGAAAGGAAAAGTAAAAAAAAATTAAATTTAAATTTTACATTTTTAAAATCTCCAATAACAATTAAAACTTGAAGGAACGAGACTCCACACTTGTAATAGTTAATTTTCATTGCCAGAGAGGTTGACTGGGAGTAATTAACACTTATCACGTTGTTAAAAGGGTATTTAGACGGAAATGGACAAAACATGGCGAGTTCTGTGGCGAGTTTAGATCATATCTACCATGCAATAAAAGCAACTTCATGGTGTTCATGCATTTCAATCATGAGCCAGACAGCGAGAGGCCATTTTCGTGAAGCTTACAGTGAAGGGGTGCAGCTTGGACAGTAACTTTGGGATTTCCCCATTTAATCGCGCATCTGCCCTCGCCTGAATTTGCTGTAGCATTTGTGCATAAATAAGGGTGAGCACTGTTAGCCTCACCTTTATTTTGACAGCAAATTATGGGCCATTAAGTGTAGATAGGATGAAGCACAGCAACTTTCTGGGATACACACAGGAGTGGCATGGGAGATGGAGACTAAGAAGTAGCTGCCAAGAGCAGATTGGTAAAGGCAGGGACAGGATACAGTGTCCCATAATCTATAGAATTTTGGAAGATGACAACCAATGTGTCCACTATTTCCATGGCTACCTCTTTTTGTACTCTGGGATGCAGATATTCAGGCCCTGGGGATTTATCGGCTTTCAGTGCCATTAATTTCTCCAGCACTATTTTTTTACTAGTACTAATTTCCTTTAATTCCTCCTTCTCACAAGACCCTTGGTTCCCTAGCAATTCTGGGAAGTTATTTGTGTCTTCTTCTGTGAAGACAGAACCAAAGTATTTGTTTAATTGCTCTGCCATTTCCTTGTTCCCCATTATAAATTCTCCCGTTTCTGACTGTATGGGACCTACATTTGTCTTCACTAATCTTTTTCTTTTTACATACTTGTAGAAGCTTTTACAGTCCGCTTTTATGTTCCTTAAGTGTGGTGGGTTGTTGCTATCTCCAGATGTTCAAACTTTATAGCTGGTCTATTATTGAGCCGCATCATCTTCAAAGTAACCCTACTAAAATAATGTCCTTTGTTTACCTTCCTGGGAGAATTTCATGAACAAGATCATATGCATTCAAGTAGAGCAATCTGACACCTCAAACTCAACAATTCCGGCCCCAGTCTTACATGCTCAAGTACCAACCCAAATCCACCCACTCAGGAGGATGTAATTAATGAGGCGGAGGGAATGTCATTGGGTGAAACACCGAGCAGGAGGAGCTGAGTGGAAGATGGAGTTCAAGCCATTGCTTCACAGAGGGTGGAGAAATGACTGCCCTTGGCTGAACAGCCTAGGGACGTAAACCTTAGCAGGCTTCATGAAAAAGGTATGTGAAGATTGATTTTATGTGCAGGCAGTAGAGACTGTTTCCATGCTTATGATGGAAATCGTGGATAGGTTGGAGAGTCCACTACATGCATCTGCAACAGTCAGCAGTAAGTATGACAGTCCAGGAGATATCTTAGACTACAGAGGTAGCTGTTACCATAGACTTCACATGGCTCCCAGGACTTAATTGGCACCACTCAGTCAGTTCTCACGCCGACTATGTGAAACAATTGACATGAGTCCTGCCAACTGACTTTGCCCCTGGGGTAAGAAACATGGTGTCATGTGATATCCCAAAGAGCAATGCTTGACTATTATGCTGGGGAATATCCATATGCTTCTCTGTGATCTTGTTACATGCCGTGTTATTCATATGAAAACACTCTTACCTTTGCTACCTTAATGAGGTCATTAAACTTCTTCTGACACTGCAAAGTGATCCTTGGGGTTGTGGAGGTCCCACCCACCGCCACCTCCTTCCATGTGGCCTGTGCTGCTGCATGTGATGGCATCTTCCCTGACATGCCAACGATTGCATCCCTCCATTCTCTAATTTGTGACAGAGGCACTTCCTCATCAACCTCAGAGAAGTTAGGTGTTCACCTTTTCCCTTCTGTTGCATCAGGCATCTCACTCTCTCTTCCAAGTGTTTGCTCATTCCTTTAAATGCATGTCGCCCTGTAAATACCGAAGTTACGTACTCTTCCTGAATTGTCTCCCCACCGACCTGCCTCCCACCCCAAGTGTCTGACCTCCTGATGGCGGAATTCTCATTCTTGTTCCACGAGTATTATTTAAATGAGCTGATCTCGAGATTACTAATGGGGTCAATCTACTTTATTGTAACAGATATAAATTCCACCCTGCTACACTTACACCACTGCACCCGAGACCCAGGCATTTCCAGGCCTATCTTTAAAGAGAAAGCAAATTGTGCCTTTGTTGTAGAAATTATAGATATTTGATATAGAAATGTGATTTAGAAATTCATCTTTAATTATACTTAATACTCCATAGATATTCCATTTCCCCTGAATGATGCCGATCTTCAGCGGTAGTTGTGGAGGCTCACTACATGAATATAAATGTAAGCATTTGTTTTGCTATTACTGTTCTGTATATCCTGCACTCCACAGTTCTCAATTAGCAGCATTAAACGAATCCCAATCCCCATCCATTGTTTCTCGATTTACAGCACTGTAGGAATTGAGGAATTCCTAACTAATAACTGAGGTCGACTCAGGAGATCAATCAAACAGGTCTTTAATGTGAGACTAAACCAGTTCAAACAGTTTGTTGAGATCGATACAGGAGAACCACGAAAACAGGTCTTAACAAGATGGAGATTCCACGAGGACTGCCTGGGCAGTCACGTGGTTTGCGACGTGACGTCATCGCGTTTACCCGCGTTTTCCCGTGCTCTTAAAGGGGCCACGCCCCGTACATACAAAACACTATATACAAAGCAAAGTAATGTCTAACACCCTGGTACAGGCTTAGGCTGGTGTTAGAACATCGTTAAAGGGAATTATATACAGTTGCCCAGAGTCATTCAGTGGCTCCGCCACAGTACAAACTTTGAATAAACAGGATGAAAATAATGTAGATCACTATAGATACAAATTAATTTTTATGTATTCAGAAAATCCAGTTTCCTTTCCTCCAAGAAAAGCCTCCTGCTCCAGTATTAACTGGATTAGCTCCTCCCCGTCATACTTTAGATTATTGCTTTATCTCTGTTCCTTTACTTCTCCATTGCTACTGAATTACATAATACATTCCCCCCACCAACACATACAGAACTCTGGTTCCTTCCAAAAGCTGCTATTAATCATTTTGACTTTTTAAATATCACCTGCTCCTGTGGAATATCAGATTGGCAATGGATACACAATGTTTTTATACATTCTAGTCAACATGTTGATATGTTTGCTTTCTAAGTCTGCATACATTTTGTGCGCAATGACACAGGATGTTATTAATGAAGAATTAAAGATTTTCTGCCATTTGGACCAAATGTCAGCCCCAAATTCCCTGGAGTGGATAAAGTGTAGGTTACATTGAATATAAAACTCCCTCTGTACTGCCCTAGCAATGTACGTTAACAGAAGCCTCAGAAGAATATCCCTACTGTACCAATGTGGTATTTTGATTTCCCACACAGGCTACCTCTTGAGCTTTCCAAATGAGACTGACGCTAGTGCCACGTTCTGGGCAGTTTTGTCATGGGGATAAAACGCTCAAACTAATTTCCCTGAGGATCTTCTCAACTAACGGTGTACTGTAATCCCATCTATCAGGGCTGTGAATTAAGTCATTGATAACACTCTAACATATTCTACCTTTTCTTGCTTGTATGTGTATTAGTTGAACAACTGGGCTTAAAGCCTATTCAATCCTACAACAGGTTAGTTGTCCATTAAAGCAGCCTCTGTTCAGTTTAACTCTTCCTTCAAAACAACCTGAATCAAGTTCAAGCCTTCTAAAGTGTCAGCTGTGGCTCAGTGGGCAGCACACTCGCCTCTGAGTCAGAAGGTTGTGGGTTCATAGTCTCACTCCAGAGACATTAGCACATAAATCTAGGCTGATACTCCATTGCAGTGCTGAGGGAGTGCTGTACTGTCGGAGGTGCCGTCTTTCAGATGAGACGTTAAACCGAGGCACTGTCTGTTCTCTCAGGTGGACGTAAAAGATCGCATGGCACTATTTTGAAGAAGAGCAGGGGAGTTCTCCCCGGTGTCCTGGCCAATATTTATCCCTCAAGCAACGTCATTATCACCTTGCTGTTTGTGGGATCTTGCTGTGCGTAAATTGGCTGCTGCGTTTCCCACATTGCAACAGTGACTCCACTTCAAAAAGTCCTCCATTGGCTGTAAAGTACTCTGAGACGTCCGGTGGTCATGAAAGGTGCTATATAAATGTAAGTCTTTCTTTAAAGTTAAGACGAGATCAATTTATTGCTCATAGGATACATTGGCCACCTCTTATTTGATAGACTACTCAATTTTGGATAATAGTAAAGCTTGCTGAATTGATGGTGCACTCACATCTTTTGAGTTTTATTGAAAGGTTATAGTAATGTAGCCTCACTCAATGCGAAAGTGCATCCTGGATAGAAGAAGTCCATTATTCTATTTAGCCTTCCCTTCCAAACCTTCCACCAGTGTGGTTCTGTAACTAATCTAATTTCTCAACCGGAATCAAGTACAGTACTATTTTGTTTAGATCGCACTGCTTTCTGTTCCACCAATCCCACTGGCAATCTGTTCCATAATTCTATCAGCCTCAGCTAAATTTTTTGTTGATATCCTTAATCATAAATAGTGTCCCCTCGTTCTCAAATTCTGCATGGCATTTGCTGAAAAATGTAAGTGTATTGTAGAAAAGGAGGAAAAATGTATTTGATCTTCGGAGGAAACTGGTACCTAAACTGATGTTAGAATTAAATAAATTGGGTAAATTTTTTCCTCAATTGATCATAGGATAGTGTAACCACAATAAATTGCCTCCAGTATCAGACATTAAAACAAAATCACACATAAAAACAGGGTCATAGATGAACAGAGACGTGTGAAACATGAGAAATGCTGCCTCTCTTTGTAGAATCATAGAATCTTACAGCACAGACAGAGGATATTCAGCTCGTCGAGCCTGTGCCGGCTCTTTGAAAGAGCTGTCCAATTTAGTCCAAGACCCCAGTTTTTTCCCCCATAACCCGGCAGATTAGTCCTCTTCAAGTAGAGTAGTCCTCTTTATATGTAGATTTTTTCTTCTGTTCCGCTCTCATCCAGTTGAGCATAATTTTCCATATTCATATGAGGAAGGGGGCAAAAAGGTAGAGAGGCAACGCTGGTGGATTGTCCTTTGTGGGCACTTTAGATCGCATGATGTTCCTCTAGGTCAAGGCTAAGGCCATGCAGCATCAGCTCTGACGTATTCCATAAATATTTCACCCAAATGTTACAGGAGAAGTACACTTCACTACAGAAGAAGAAACGTTTTTGTGCGGCTAGAAGAGCCACATTAGCCACTGACGTAAGAAAACTACTCGGCACTTGGTCTGAGTATTAAACAAGGCTTTAATCAACTGTTTTTCAACATGGAGATCTAGTTGTGTCCTTCACTAGTTCCTGTTAAAGAATGTCCTGAGCAAGCTGGGCCCATGCCCGAGTATTTATACTCTCCCTGGACAGCGCCACCAGCAGGCTGCCCAGTATCATTTCATAAGTCATTTCCACATGAATGACAAGATTCATGTCAGCCACTAATTAATGAAAGGCTAAATGAATGAGAAATGATCGACATACATTCATCCGCAACATTCTTCTGAGAGATATGAAAAAAGAAAGACTTGCATTTATATAGCACCTTTCATGACCACTGAATGTCTCAAAGTGCTTTACAGCCAATGAAGTGGAGTCACTGTTGTAATGTGGGAAATGCAGCAGCCAATTTGCGCACAGAAAGATCCCACAAACAGCAATGAGATAATGATGAGATAATCTGTTTTTGGTATGTTGGTTGAGGGATAAATATTAGCCAGGACACCGGGGATAACTCCTCTGCTCTTCTTCAAAATAGTGCCATGGGATCTTTTACGTCCACCTGAGAGAGCAGACGGGGCCTCGGTTTAACGTCTCACCGCCGACAGTGCAGCACCCCTCAGCACTGCACTGGAGTGTCAGCCTAGATTTTTGTGTTCAAGTCCTTGGAGTGGGACTTGAACCCATGATCTTCTGACTCAGAGGCAAGTGTGCTAACCACTGAGCCACCACTGACGTTATCAAATTTTGTATTAATTCAAAATAAGTTATGTTATTGAAGTGACCTTTTGTTTTGTTCCTTTGAAAACACAGAACCAAGTATTCCCAATTTTAGCATAAAGATAAATTTCCAAGTATCTATTTCAAATTTTTAATTACAAACTGCAAATTCAGCATACATACTTTCTGTTTTACATGACCAGTTTAGTACTACCTAGATTCCCAAAGAAATTATTTTGAGAATGTAGTGGCCAGAAACACCTTACAAGTGCATTTCTTCCACAATAAGGGCCCTCGTTCTACTTTTGTTTTGGCCGGTTACCATCTTAGTTTGACTTTTCTTTTTAACAAAGAGAGTGGCACAAGGTCAGGAATGAACTTAAAACAAAGCCTCATGTTCAATTACAAAAGCATTTACTTACCCCCAGTAAGTGGGTATGCAGCATTGTTATTCCAAAATTTCTCCTCTTTCCCCCGCCCCCCCACCGCCCCAAAACAAACTTGTAATGAATGTAGTTGGCTCCGGTAAGGCTCCTGCTGTTACTGTAAGATTTGGATTACAGGTCACACACCGATTACCCAGAGGGTCTTAGGAGTTGTAAGGCATTCTATTAAAGAGCTACAGTTTAAGCATAATCAGATACTACATGCGATTGAAATAGATACAGTGGACATACAATCCGTGACAGATGAGAGCGATCTACGGACCTGGAACGGAATGAAATGACCGGACAGATGGACGGTGAGGCAGTATGGTGGTCTCGGATTGGGTGGATTCCTGCAGTCTGCGGCAGCGGTCACTTCCGTTGGGTCGTCCCTCAAGCTGTTGGAGGTGTTAGGCTGTAGCCAGCATCGATCCACCTCAGAGGCTAAACTTGACCAAGGTGTTAAGCCATAGCCAGCATGCATCCACCTCGGAGAAGCCTTTGCCCCTAACTGCCTGTTTTCCTCTCTCGGTCACCCGTTTTTATACCTTATTTCGATGGGCTGATGGATACCAGGTGTCAATCATTTTTACCCATCCCATTGTCCAATTACAAGGGAGCGGATACCTCTGACAGCCCTCCTGCCCTCCCATCTTGCTGAGATCAGCTATTTCCCTATCTCTGTTCTAAATGTCTAATTGCCCTTTCAAGAAACAGCTTGTTTATCTTTAAGACTCCTTGCTAAATCCGTTATCAGCCTAGCTATGCCTTGAAGGTCTGTTTTTGTGTTCTGAGCTTGTAATTCAGCTCTCTATACAACTCTTTTTCTGACATGACTGAAATCTTTCTGCGCCATCAATTTAGGCAAAATGCTGATCTAGGGAACCCGTAACAGACTATTATTTCTTCCAATCCACGATTTCTTACATCTCCTCCAGATTATGTACTGTGTCCAGTCTTCTATCTTAGTGATCTTTTGGCTAACCCAGGTTATCAGCAGCTCTCACCCAGATACTGCCAGGCCAAAGCAAGCTTAACTACCAGCTCTCCTTGCAAAGGCAGGTTTTACGACTAGATGGCGAGATGGAGAAATAGAGCCACAGCGAACTTTAGTGAGACTACACTATACCAAGCCTTAACGCAGCAAAACTGTGGAATTATTGGAGGCTTTCTGTGGTTCCTCACCTGTGTGTCACATACATTTAATTCTAGAGCTTATCTTCTGAACAACAATCTTAGAGTTAGATGAAGAGGGGTGGGAGGAGGCGCGTATGGAGCATAAATGCTGGCATAGACCAGTTGGGCCGAATGGCCTGTTTCTGTGTTGTAGACTCGATGTAACAAGACATTTCTCTCACAGTTTTTCAATTTCCTTTTCCACTACCCCCCACCACCCCCCCCCCCATACCCCCAGATAGGTGGGAAAAGTGTCATGGTGTAAGGGCGATGTCTGTCTACAGGGAGAAATGGCTGTCTGACTCAGCTATCATGGACTCCTTCAGGGGAAATTTAAAAAACATCATGGATGAAAACCTGTCTCTAGAACAAGCCTACAATGGTAATGAGGGAGGCCAGTGTAAAAAACTACTGTCCAAGACGCTTCCTGTAGGTGAAGAGACTGCCATGTTGAGCTACAAGCCTAACAAGGAGCATCTCGTAATACTAATGTAAATCGTGATCATTTGCTAGGTCCCTGGCTTCCAAGAATCTGAATCTTAGCTCCCTTCCTGTTCACTACAAAGCCCTGTCTAACACTTGTATGAGTCAGTAACACAGTATGGTAAACAAGAGCAAATCCAAGTGCACCATGTGTGAATCCAGAGTGCTACAATGACATGTAAATGAGTGTTAGGGACACATCAGAAACTTGTTAACACACATACACTGTCAAGTGCGGCAGCCAATGCAACCAATGCCTTTTAAAACAAAGTTTCAGTAGCAGCCTGTGAAACAGTTTAAGTAATCATGATATTTCACATCTTCTGTATTTATAAGAAAGGTTTGTACTTGTCCCTTTGATGAACCAAATTTAAACATTGTGAATATTTTTGAGATTGGGATATGCACTGGGCAAAAATATCTCTCTGATTCTTTCAGGATCTGGTACCATTTCTACAGAAGAGATTTACATTTTTTTAGTTTCAAGTGTTGAGGTTTTGTGCAATTTTCTAATTGCGATTTAAGGCATTGGAATGACAGTTTCTATATAGGCGGTATAATATAGCCAAATCTATTCTCCACTCTTCTATTTTTCCCACAGCCTCTGCACAGGCCTTCCACTGCGTCAGTGTGAACTTTTCCATTTCCCACATCAACCATCTTTATGGAATCTCGGAGTCAGATTGTCAGTTGGTCCTAAATTATGGACAGTTTTGAGCTGTAGGTCCACATCCACGAGGAACTAGGTTGAAACTGCCCAACTTAATTCAACACAGCAAATAGGGAAACTTTTATCTGCGATCTGGGAGCACTTAATCCTGTCACTAATTGGTAAGGCACATTCGGTAAGGCCACATTTAGAGCATTGTGTGAAATGTTGGGCATCTTACCTTCAAAAGGACATTGATGCATTGTAAAGGCTCAGGGAAGAGTAATGAGGATTATCCTGGGACCTACAGCTCTCAGCTATGAAAAGAGATTCACAGACCGTAACTTTTCAATGGAGAAAAGGTGACGGGAGACCTGAAGAAACATTCAGAAGTACAGACAGGAATGGATACTGTCCTTGTAAACAGGTCTAATAGACTATGATCATAAAACAAGAGGAGGGGTAGAAAATTAACTTTAAGCGAGACTAGAGATTAGAATATTTTCTCTACAATTCATTTGACGGATGGAATCAAGACGCACAGCAAAGGCTGTTAATGCTAGTTGAACAACACCTTTAAAAAAGGGGCAAAATAAATACCTGGCTACAAACAGGATTTAAAATAATAAGGATAACATAGAAGATAGGAGCAGGAATAGGCCATTCGGCCCCTCGAGCCTACTCCGCCATTCAATGAGATCATGGCTGATCATCCAAATTCAGTACCCGGTCCCTGCCTTCTCTCCATATCCCTTGATCCCTTTAGCCTTAAGAAATATATCCAACTCCTTCTTGATTATATTTAATGAATTGGCCTCAACTGCCTTCTGTGGTAGAGAATTCCACAGGTTCACCACTCTCTGGATGAAGAAATTCCTCCTCATCTCTGTCCTAAATGGCTTACCCCTTATCATTAGACTATGACCCCTGGTTCTGGACTCTTGATCCCTTTAGCCTTAAGAAATATATCCAACTCCTTCTTGAATATATACGGATAAGTATATACATAGATTGTAAAATACTCGGGAATCCTGCTGTGGGGGAGCCATAGAAATGGCAGCAGAGGAGTAGAAGTAGTCATAGTTAAACAATAGCTTGCAAAGTAACAGTGTTATCCGAGATTTTTGCTAGGTTACTATGGGGAGTCGGGAAGATGCTTGAAAGGCCTTTTATATGGAGAACTGACCTGCGGTTAGTCACCTCTCACAGTAGATTAAATAAATTGGATAAAATCCAGGAGAGGACAAATTGTACATGTTCTGTGAAATGAACGGCCTTGATGTGCTAAAGGGCTTCTTTTCATTCTGTGCTTTCTTAAATTCTTATTACCTTTGTCTGGACTGGGTCCAGACTCAGAGGTGAGAGTGTGGTGATCTCAAATATAGTCTTCAATGTAAGATCACAACAATAACATTGCTGGGAAAAAGTCTAGGCCTATTCACTTATCACACTCTGATAATCATTTGGCAGCCATAGATGTTTAGTAACATTGTTCATTTTTTTAGACAGGATTAATTGCCTGATATGCTCATATCCAGATGGGGAGTCTTCCAGTTATGCGCTTGTTTTATCAAGATCTAAATCAAGTTAGGATGCAGTGCTGGACACTGGATAAATAAGAAAGAAGAGTAGCTATCAGTTAGTACAGCCAGGACTTAGGCTATGCTGGAATCAAACTTGACAACACACATAATTAAGTCTATTTCAGCAGCCTCCACTCTGCACACAGCTGAGCAAGGCAACATGGCTTTGAATGGATATATCTATAGCGTCTACATCTTAAATAACTTTCAGCCAGACTACTTATTACGGAAACTATGTAGCACTGAATTGGTATCAATGCACACAACTTCAGCCTCAAACTACAGATTTGATTTTACGAATTCATGCTCCCAATGGGAGCTTTGCACTCCAGGAGCACATATACCAGCAATTCAGGAAACATGCAGCTGATTCATGGCTCTATGATTTCCTGGTCATTAAAATTTGGACACACAGCTGAATTCCTGAGGCATGCTTCCAGTGTGTAAATCTCTGTGCTGGGAGCACCAGCAATGAAAATTTACTCCCATTGGGGATTCGGGCGCATGCAGAGAGAATGAGAGAAAACAGTCAAACTTTGGGTCCAAGGAAGCAAATCCAATCAAACTTATGACAGCTCCTGCAAGGATGGTTTCCTTCCCACCGACCTCCCCGCCTCCTTCCATCCAGAGTTGATCACCATGGCAACAGAAGAAAAGTAGTCAGAAGTAAAGCAAGTTAAAAGTGTTTAATATATTCATTCTAATGTTGGCTTCCTATATATCCTTCAAGTCTGCATATTAAAAACCCCTTCCCCAAGGCTGAAATGACTGTTCAGTAGAGTATAACATTTAACACCTTGTTCTCTGTCACTCTGTCATCTATAAGTAAGCTATTTGAAACATAGGAACAGGAATAGGCCTTTCAGCCCCTCGAGCCTGTTCCACCATTCAATTAGATCACAGCTGATCTGTTCCTCGATTCCTTTGACATGCCTTTGATCCATATCCGTTGATACCCTTGCCGAACAAAAATCAGCCAATTACAGCCTGGAATATTACAGTTGACCCAGCATCCACAGCCTTTTGGAAGAGATTATTATAAAAAGGATATAGAGGCACTGGAGAGGGTGCAGAGAAGATTTACAAGGATGATACCAGAAATGTGAGGGTATATATATCAGGAAAGGGTGAACAGGTTGGGTCTCTTTTCTCTTGAAAAGAGAAGGCTGAGGGGGTGACCTAATTGAGGTCTTTAAAATTATGAAAAATGTTGATAGAGTGGATACAGAGAGAGTGTTTCCATTTGTGGGGAAGAGCATAACTAGAGGCCATCAATATAAGATAGTCACCAAGAAATCCAATAGGAAATTCAGAAGAAACTTCTTTACCCAGAGAGTGGTGAGAATGTGGAACTCGCTACCGCAGGGAGTGGTTGAATCAAATAGTATAGATGCATTTAAGGGGAGGCTAGACAAGCATATGAGGGAGAAGGGAATAGAGGGTTATACTGATAGAGTTAGATGAGGAAAGACAGGAGGAAGCTCAAGTAGAGCATAAACACCGGCATGGACTGGTTGGGCCGAATGGCCTGTTTCTGTGCTGTATATCCTGTGTAATCCTATGTAAATTTCTACTAACATTTGTGTGAAAAAGTTGCTTCCTGATTTCACTCCTGAATGGCCTTGCTCTAATGTTAAGATTGTGCCCCCAGAATTGTGAACCTTTAGTAATCTCTGTTGGAAACCCAGGCACTAGCTCCATAGAGAATTGTCGTTTTGAAATATTCTGCTCTTGCATATCTTAAAGTTTACCACACTATGTTGAAGCGTAATCATTTCAGGACATTTGATCTTTGCATTAGAGACATCTGATTCATTTCAGATGGTGTATGGGTTTTTATTTATAGTGGAATTATGGTGTTAATTTGACTCCCAAGTCTGGTAGCTTTGATGTTACATATCATGACCAATCTGTGGATGTTAATGGATGGCTGATATTTTAGTTATAGAATAAAGAAATAACAAGCTACCTTCAAACACAGACCTCTACCACAAAAAAATGAGAGCTGGACTTTCATATAATAATGGTTCAAGATGTTTCTAAACAATATTACAGGAAACTTTTTTTTATCCGGTACGGACGGGACCGACGTGGTGCCGGTTCATCAAAAATTCCGGATAACCGAAAGCTATAGTAAAAGATACGGAGCTGAGAGCTCTGTATAAAGCAACAAACCCTGTTGCTTAGCAACAGGTTCAGAACAATGGCCACAAGTTGCAAGCGTCTCTATAGCTTAGCAACAGCTGCAGCCACACCCTTGCACAGCAACACATGGAGGAAGGCAAGTAATAAAAGTTGCCTAAACCTACTCCTGAATTTTGCCGGTTAACTGAGATTTCCGGTTATTTAGGTGCCGGTAAATCGAAAGTTTCCTGTAACAACAACTTACATTTCTGTAGAGAAGAACATTTTCAGAAATGTAGGCAGAAAAGAGGAAGGGGAAATAACTGGAGTGCACTGGCAAAGAGCAGCGTGTGAAGGAAGTTGCTGTTAGCAGGGACGGAGGTGGCGAGGCAGAACGATTTGGGAGAGAGTTCCAGAGGACAGTGGCATAGTGGCTGAAAGAGCCGTCACTGATGGAGTGGAGAGGGTGGGTAAAGAAAGAGCAATCAGAGGGTGAATGCCGAGGTATGGTCAAGTAAGGCAATGGAAAATTTGAACATAAAGACAAGGAACTTATGATCAATCAAGTGGAGCTTGGCAAAGATGCAGATTAATGGTATGGGAAGCATACTGAACCAGAAAAAGGGGGCGTATGACATATGTCAGGCTGAGCATACAAGTGAGAACGAGGCTGAATATAGACAGTTCAGAGGGGAAGTGAAAAAGGAATTAAGAGGGGCAAAGAGAGAGGGGGAGAAATTCATTATAGCCCCGTTTGGGGTGCTAACTTTTAAAAGTTTAGAAAATTAGCGCCAGGAGCTAATGGCCTAGAAATTCAGTTGCGTTTGCGCCCACTTATTGGCTATAAAGTGGTTTGCGCCTAAAGTTCTTTACCGCCCGAAATTCAGATGGACCCTAACATCGGCGTTAGCCGGTAGCGCCGCGCCGGCACCGATGACGTCATCGGTGTGTGCAGCGCCCCGGTTGCAATGCTATTCCGGCCCGATGGCCAAATTCAGTTGCGGCCGCCTCGCCCGTGGCAGCCGCAAACAGCGTTTGTGAAACGGGGTCTTGCAGCTCCGAAAGGCCGGTGCATAAAGGTGGAGCGGCAGCCGGCCGCTTTCCCGGCGGCCGCCTGCCCGCACCTCCCTCCCCGGACTCCTGCACCACCCCCCCACGGCACTGATGTCTGTGTCCCGCGAGCCCGGCACTTCTCCGTGGTGCCGGGCTCATTTGCCGGGGGAATCCACCGGTGATCTGACGGCTGCAGGCAGCTCCTCCTTAAGAGAAGGAGGAGGCCTGCAGTACCCCAGCCTGCCGCACCGCATCGGGTGCCGCAGCGGGAGCTGAACGCCTGAAAGTGACATTTAACGCCCCTAGCGAGGCGGCCAAACCCTGCAATAGCGCCCGCCGCCGTCTTGGCCCGTCGCAACTGAATTTTAGGCGGGCGCTACGGGAATCCTGGCGAGCGCTAAATTTCGGGCGCAAAAGACCTGGCGGGGCCATACCGAATTTCTAGGCCAATGTTTCTAAACTTTTAAAAAATTCGGTTTTGCGCTCCAGGAAGGAAGTGGAGTGCAATCGGCAGCAGACGGGGCGGAGACTTCAGCAGCACTGCACACTGGGCCGTGCAGCGCTGCCGCGTTCAAAGGCTCCTTCCCTCCCTTAAAGGAAAGGGCCATCGCTGCAGGCTCTGCAATATAAAAAGTACCTACCTGGACCACCAAGGCAGCTGCGATCCCACGCGATCAGCCCGGCACTCAAGCAGAGTGCCAGGCTGATCGATCGCGGGCAGGAACCCGCAAAAAAACCTGGAACAAGAAAGGTATTTTTTTTTTTTACTTTCATCAGCCACCTCGCCTTCAATCATCAGCCCCGAAGCGGCCGGCCGCCTGATGCACGCCTCTTGCAGCTGTCGGTGTTTTCGACCGGCGCTGCTGCGGGGGGGCGGAAGTCAATTTCGGGTCCGGGCGATGATGTCACAATCTCCGGGCGAAGGAGATCGGGGCGCAACGCCGTAGCACCGCCGCAAAACTCCCGCCGATTATGACGGGAGTCGATGTCAGCGCTGCGCCCGGTCACAAAGCTAATTGCGCCCCGTTAGCGCTAACAGGAGGCGGAAAGGTACCCAATTTCGCCCCCAGAGTATGAGAATAGATTGACAGCTAACATAAAAGGGAATCCAAAAGTTTTCTATAGGCACTACCTGAGAGAGTTGTGGAGGCAGATTTCAAAAGGGAATTGGATAAGTACCTGAAGGTAAAAAGTTTGCAGGACTACGGGGAAAGGGTGGGGGAGTGGGACTAGCTGAAGTGCTCTTACAGAGAGCCAGTATGGGTTCAAAGGGCCAAATGGCCTCCTTCTGTGTTGTAACCATTCTATGATTCTATGTGGGATGTGAGGCATGGTGTTCTGGATAAGGTATAGTTTGTGGATTTTGGAGGCATGGAGGTCAATGATTAATTAACTACAGGAAACTCTCGATTTACCAGCACCTAAAACCGGAAATCTCTGTTAACCGGCAAAATTCAGGAGTAGGTTCAGGTAAGTTTTACTTCATATTAGTGGCAGTTCCTGGATCTGTGGCCGTGTAATCGGGGTTCGTGCACTTGTTGCTAAGCAACAGGGACGCTTGGTCTGTGGCCGGAGTTCCTGCACATGTTGCTAAGCAACAGGGAAGCCTGGATTTGTTGCTGTGTACGGAGCTCTCGTACCTTTTAACTATACCTCTCTGTAATCCGGACTTTTTGATAAACCGGCACCACGCCGGTCCCGTCGGTGCCGGATAAAAAAGAGTTTCCTGTAAATTGAATTAATTACATTTCAATAACACATGTGAAGAACCCTGACAGGAACAACAATGTACATATCTTGACATACTGAATTAGAGTTGATGTATTGATGCAATTTTAAGCTCACTAGATTGATTCCTGGGATGAGTGGGCTGTCCTGAGGAGAGATTGTGTAGAATGGGCCTATATTCTCAGGAATTTAGAAGAATGAGAGGTGATCTCATTGAAACATATAAGATTCTGAAGGGGATTGACAGGGTAGATGCTGAGAGGTTGTTTCCCCCTGGCTGGAGTGTCTAGAACTAGGAGGCATAGTCTCAGGATAAGGGGTCGGCCATTTAAGACTGAGATGAGGAGGAATTTCTTCACTCAGAACGTTGTGAATCTTTGGAATTCTCTGCCCCAGAGGAATGTGAATGCGGAATCGTTGAATATATTCAAGGCTGAGATAGATAGATTTTTAGATTCTCGGGGAATGGAGGGATGTGGAGATCGGGCAGGAAAGTGGAGTTGAGGTCGATGATCAGCCATGATCTTATTGAATGAGCAGGCTTGAGGGGCTGTATGGCCGACTCCTGCTCCTATTTCTTATGTTCTAAGCCTGTTTAGAAAGCAGCAGCGATGACTTCAAAAAGGTGGTTCTGCTATCCCACACTCC
Organism: Somniosus microcephalus; assembly: GCF_052327205.1. Lineage (NCBI taxonomy): Eukaryota > Metazoa > Chordata > Chondrichthyes > Squaliformes > Somniosidae > Somniosus > Somniosus microcephalus. Next base: position 70,566,315 of record NC_141008.1, read on the forward strand.
CATTATGGAAGCCACACTCACATTGGGAGTGGGTCAAAGATCGTGCTACAACCTTGTAGCCCTAATTCTCCAAGCCACACTCCGTCTGAGCCCAAATCCCTGTTGAAAGCAGGCGACCAAGTAATCAGCCCCATGTTTAATTTGAGGCTCTTTAATCATTGAGCTATTCTATAAACCTCAAAAACAGACAATAAATTGGAGCCATTTATTATGTTGATTTGTATTTACCTTATTGCCACTAAATTTTAATATAAAAATTTACTGTGAATTGTATATTGTTGCCTCCTTTCGTTATAATGCAGCCTTTAATTTCCATAATCAAGATTTCCTCTCTGCACTTATGTGTAATGGAATTGTAAACCCATTTACAAAGAATGCCCATTTTGCTTAAATAACGCAGAAAAGGAACCTTTTAGCCTTTTGTTCATTTTCACTTTCCAGTCCTATTCTCTGGCCCAACCAATTTACATATTCACTGTTTGAAACTTGGATATCCTATGAATTCTTCAGTAAAACGAGCGTTTCAATGAATTAATAGTACAGAGGCTATAATAATGTCATTAGCTAATGAAAATATGCCTTGTAATATAAAAAGTCTGTTCACTTTAAAAACATATCCAAAAAGAATTTTACACAGTCAGCAACCTTACAATACTGCCATGATGGGCAATTTAGGAAAAAAAATAACTCAAGAAAGATCAGTGTGTCTGAGAAGTTGCTGAATCAGTGTCTTAAATACCATTTAAAATTACATTTATAAATCTGACTGTTCGTGTTTTCATTGTTGGGGATAAATTGAGCTAAAAGTCAATCCAAAGAGAGAGAAAATTGAAAAAGTCAGACTGTCAAATCAGGGAGGTACAGAAACTATTTTTATGTTTAATAGATCTCCTGTGGCATTGCTTATGGTGAGCCAAAGGATAGTCGCCCTCGAGCTCTGTCACATTCATGTTGTTGCTTCTTTCTCTTTTTCCTTTTCTGTCTCTGTCTGTCCTTCTCTCTTTCCTTCTCTTCTATATCTCTCCCCATTCTCTTTTTGGTTTCTCTCTCTGCTTCTCTGTCTTTCATAAGAACATAAGAAATAAGAGCAGGAGTAGGCCATACGGTCCCTCGAGCCTGCTCCTCCATTCAATAAGATCATGGCTGATCATCGACCTCAACTCCACTTTCCTGCCTGATCTCCGTATCCCTTGATTCCCCTAGAGTCCAAAAATCTATCAATCTCAGCCTTGAATATCTTCAAAGACTCAACATTCACAGCCCTCTGGGGCAGAGAATTCTAAAGATTCACAACTCTCTGAGTGAAGAAATTCTTCCTCATCTCAGTCTTAAATAACCTACCCCTTATCCTGAGACTATGCTCCCTAGTTCTAGACACTCCAGCCAGGGAAAACAACCTCTCAGCATCTACCCTGTCAATCCCCTTCAGAATCTTGTATGTTTCAATGAGATCATCTCTCATTCTTCTAAACTCCAGAGACTATAGGCCCATTCTACACAATCCCTCTCATCCCAGGAATCAATCTAGTGAACCTTCGTTGCACCGCCTCCAAGGCAAGTTTATCCTTCCTTAGATAAGGAGACCAAAACTGTGCACAGTACTCCAGGTGTGGTCTCACCAAGGCCCTGTACAATTGTAGCAAGACTTCCTTACTCTTGTATTCCAACCCCCCTTGCAATAAAGGCCAGCATGCCATTTGCCTTCCTTGTTGCTTGCTGTACCTGCATGCTAGCTTTTTTGCACGAGGACACCCAAATCTCTCTGAACACCAAGATTTGAAAGATTCTCGCCATTTAAAAAAGATTCTGTTTTTCTATTCTTCTTACCAAAATGAATAACCTCACATTTCCCTACATTATACTCCATCTGCCACCTTACTGCCCACTCACTTAGTCTATCTATGTCCCTTCGCAGACTCTTTGGGCTCGATTTTCGGCTTGTGTGGGGAATGGTCGGATTTCCCCGAATGTGGGGTGTCTGACACACATAAAAAAGTGTCAGCCAGCCCCATGCAATTTTCCCTCAATTGGCCAATTAATTCCCAGCATGTGGGAAGCCTTGCTAATTGTCTAAATCGAGTCAGAAATCCCCACAGTATGATGTCATCATTCATGGTGCTTTCAAGGTCCATGGCAAGCACTGCATCATCTGTTGGTTTCCAAATGAACCATACAGGATGGCAGAGGAGCCTCCAGCAGCTGTGGCCAGTGCCAGACCACGAGCTGCCTTCAAATTCGACGAGGCTTCACTGCAGGCATTATTGGATGGGGTTAGGGCCCACAAGGAGGTCCTCTTCCCTAGGTCAGGGAGGAAGAGGCCTCCCACTGAGACCAATGCTGCATGGATGCAGGTGTCAGCAGATGCCAACTCGCTGGGAGTCACCAGAGGAACCTTGGCATTACATCTGTAACTCCTTCCTTTACTCCCCCACAGTACCATCCAGAGCCCCCGTCCTCACTGTGGAGGAGGAAGAGGCTGTGCAGCCAGACTCCTCAGAGGAAGCTCCAACCTCTGAGGGTGCAGCATCAGCAGAAGTAAGCGCACCTAGCACCAGCGCAGACACTCACACCTCGGGGGGACCTTCGGGACATAGAGTAGTGTTGTCATCTGGTGTTTCACAGCTGACAAGTGAGCCTCAGCAGATACTGGAGACAGGGACAGCAGTGGAGAGTCCTCGTCGGAGGGCGCAGGGCTCTGCCAGCTCAGCTCAGCTGCGCTGCATGTTGACCCTCTGCCTCTGGGTCCATCCGCAAGAGAAGAGGTGATGGATCTCCATGCGCAGATGCAGGGGTCTCTGGCAAGTTTTGTCTCCAGGGTCGCTGCGAGTGTGGAGCGAATGGAGGAGTCCATAGCGACCATGAGCAGAGCCTTTGTGGAGTCATTGGTGCATGAACGCAGCACCATGGAAAGGTTGGCAACCTCCATGGAGGAGATAACTCGCCAGCATACGGAAAACATGGTGAGTGCTCATAAGAGAATGACATCTCTTGAGGAGCGTTGGCCATCTGTTGAACAGAGAAACCAGATCTTCATGGAAGTCCTTCTGAGTAGGACTGCCAGTGCAGAAACGGGTCCCACTGGCCCCCTAAAGCGCAGCAAGGTGCTCTCAAGCCACTTCCAAGTGCTGGCCCCTTCTGGCTTGTGCAGCTTCAGGTGAGTGAGCAGCAGCCTGGTGCTCCTGGTAATCATCCTGCTGTTCCTGGTTCTGCTGCTGCCACCTCTGCTGTTGGAGATCCTCTAATGCCAGGAAGGGAAGGTGCCAAAGGCCTCCATGCTTCTAGCAGATGCCTCGGTTGAGGAGGTCCTGAGTTAGGGTGGTGAGAGGGGCTTCCCAGGAGCTCACACTGAAGAAGTGTGTGAGGCTCCAACTTTCTGCAGCTGCTCCTAAGGCTTCAAATAGTTCCCCCAAGCCTTGATCAACAAGGTCCTGCAGCCTGCAAATGCTGCCTCTTTAAATATCTTCAGCCCTCAGCGACCTGCTGCTGCAAGCAAGCAAGCCAGCTGTTTTCACGCCAGCTCTCATCAGCGGGGTTCCCCGCAGGCGGGTTTCAGGTGGGGAAAGCCCCAAAGTCGCAACGGCACGGGAAAATCATCCTTAACAAGGTGATCATTGGTGATTAGTGCTCCGACGAGCAGTCCCGCCAGCGGCGGGCGGGACTGAAGCGGGGCGCGTGAAAACGGCGGTCCGAAAGTCGGACGGGGCGGGGAATCAGGCGGGGGGGTCCCGACCCGCTTTTTCCGCGATTTTCGGACCACGGCCGCATGAAAAGCCGCCCGACAGCTGCCCGAAAATCGGGGCCTTTATGTTCTCCTCACAGCTTACTGTCCCACCTAGCTTTGTATCATCAGCAAACTTGGATACATTACACTCAGTCCCTTCATCTAGGTCATTAATATAGATTGTAAATAGCTGAGGCCCCAACACTGATCCTTGCGGCACCCCACTAGTCACAGCCTGCCAACCTGAAAAAAGATCCGTTTATCCCGACTCTCTGTTTTCTGTCCGTTAACCAATCCTCTTTCCATGCAATTATATTACCCCCAACCCCATGAGCCCTAATCTTGTGTAATAACCTTTTATGTGGCACCTTATTGAATGCCTTTTGGAAATCCAAATATACGACATCCACTGGTTCCCCTTTATCTACCCTGCTAGTTACATCCTCAAAAAACTCTAATAAATTTGTCAAACACGATTTCCCTTTCATAAAACCATGTTGACTCTGCCTAATCATGTTTTAATTTTCTAAGTGACTTGATGCCACTTCCTTAACAATGGATTCCAGCATTTTCCCGACGACTGATATCAGGCTAACTGTTTTTTCTCTCCCTCCTTTCTTGAATAGCGGTGTTACATTTGCAAACTTTTCCTTCTTAACTTTTTTCCTTTTGGCTATGAGATGTTGTTTGGTGAGTCTTGATAGGAAAGGGAGCTTCCGTGGGCCACAGAATGCCTTTTCAGGTGGCAGATCTGGCAGATCTGAGGTTCCAGCCAGGCAGGTAAGGGAAGCCACAGAAGGCTGCAGGGTGCATTTTCAGTTGGCAAGTATGGGGTGCTGATCAGCAGGCTAGTATTTTGTAAGTGGGGTCCTAGCTGTGGTGAGCGATCTGGCTAGGCTGGAGGACTTGCTTTGGGGCGACAGGTTACTGCACAGGGCTGCAGGCCAGCTTTCATGTCATGGGTGGTGGGACAGATGCAGCCAGATAACAGGGTGGCTCAGGAAAGTAATATGAATGGGGTGGATCTATAATCTCTTACTCCACCTTTGTTCTCTGAACCCTGCACCCATCTCCTCCTCTACCCTTTATGTTTTTTAGAACCCTCTCACTCCTTTTGGCTCCCACTAGCTCTTTCCCTTCCCATCATGCCGTAACCCGCTTTTCCTCTCTCCCTCAATTTCCTGTCACTTGGTCTCCCTTTTCAATCCATTCCCATCCCTTCTCCTGATCCCCATCACACCCCCTTCCCCCCTTACCACTTAACCCCAATATTCCCTTACTAGTGTGACATGAAAGCTCGTTTCCTGGTATTTTGTTTTTATAATGTATATATTTTGCTGTAACCACCCCTGTATCTTGCCTTCCCATTCACTCCCCAGTCACCTCACCTCCTCTCTCATGCCATTTGCTTACTCGCATACCCTGCAATCCCCCTTATCCCCATATCCCCTTCCCTCCCTCACTCCTATGTTCTCTCCTCTGCTCAGTTTTTGGAGCAGGAACAGCTACTTCAAAATAAAAACACAGTTCTGACCCGATTTAGGTCCTATGAGAAAGCCAGGAGAGCAGAGGGGCTGACTTTTGGGCCAGGGGAGGAGGAGGAGGCAGTGGGAGCAGAGCCAACAGAGACGCCAGTGAAAGGGAGTGTGTAGCACTGTCACCCAGAGTTGAGAAGCCTGTCATTACAAGGTGACAGGAAAATGTTCACATAGGATTTTTACATTATAATTATTGACATAAAAGCATTGCTCAAAATCACGACACAGGAAGTAAGGGCAATGTGGGAAGGAATAGTGTAGCATATGCAAGATTTTTAATATATTATAAATAGACCTCCCATGGGGCAATACAACATTTGGAGCACAGTTGGCGTTTACCCAGGTCCTGTGGCAACCTAAATGCAGCAGTGGTTCAACATAATGAAGCAAATTCACTGAACATAAGAACGTAAGAATATAAGAATTAGGAGCAGAAGTCGGCCATTCGGCCCCTCGAGCCTGCTCCGCCATTCAATAAGATCATGGCTGATCTTCGACCTCAACTCCACTTTCCCGCCCGATACCCATATCCCTTGATTCCCCTAGAGTTCCAAAATCTATCTATCTCATCCTTGAATATACTCAACAATTCGGCATCTACAGCCCTTTGGGGTAGAGAATTCTAAAGATTCACAACCCTCTGAGTAAAGAAATTTCTCTTCATCTCAGTCTTAAATGGTCGACCCCTTATCCTGAGACTATGGCCTAGAAATTCAGTTGTTTGCGCCAGCTGCTAGCGCCTTAGGAGGAGGAGATGTGGGGCGCTAGGCGGCTAGCGGCTGGGCGCAGCGCGATCTGCGCCTCTCCCCAACTTCAGTAAAGGTTTAGCGGCGGCACAAAGCCTTTGCGCGCGCTCAGCTGCGCGCGCAGATCCTGACGTCATTTCATCGTGCAACGCCCTTTGTGCGCCCCAAACCGGAAATTCAGTGGCGCCGGCCTATTGTGCGCCTGGCGCCCCTAGCGACTGGTAAAGGGGAACGGTTCCCAGTCGCTGCGGGGTGCGGGGGGCGCAAATTAAAGGGCACTCCTCCTGCAGTAGAAAAGGCAGCCATTTTGCAAAACTCCTTCTTTGTGAGAGACGGATCTTTGCAGAGAGACAAAGGTAGAGAGCTTTCTGGTTTGGCTCAACACTCGCACAGGTACTTGTGGCTTCAGGCCACAGCTTTGCACTTGTCTTTAACTTCAGAGCCATATCATTGATTGGAAACATATAATGGGGGCTGCAATGGGTGCAAACGTTGGCCTTCTCCATTGCATTCAAAGGGCTCAGAGACGCCGTGAGAGAGTGGCAGTCATGGCCAGACGGAGAGGGAGCAACAGGCGTCGGCAAAGGAGGCCTTACCCACCCAGGGTATACCGCCAGCAGTTCTCATATCTGAACATGTCTGACGAGCAGTGTGTTCGGAGGCTGCGATTCCGAAGGGCGGTGGTCACTGAGATCTGCCACCTGCTTCGCGGAGATCTGCAGCCACATCTGAGGAGCAGGACGTCTCTGTCGGTGGCAGTGAAGGTGACGGTGTCTCTCAACTTCTATGCCACCGGCTCCTTCCAATCCGCTACTGGGGACATTTCCAACATCTCCCAGTTTGCCGTACATTGCTGCATCCGCCAGGTGACCAATGCCCTTTTCAGAAGGAGATGTCAGTTCATCTCCTTCTCCATGGCCCTTGGCAAGCAGCAACAGCGTGCAATGGGCTTTGCAGCATTAGCGGGCTTCCCCATGGTGCAGGGTGCCATTGACTGCACGCATGTGGCTTTGCGGGCACCTCTAGAGAATGCCGAGGATTACCGCAACCGGAATGTCTACCATTCGCTCAACGTGCAGTTGGTGTGTGACCACAGGCAGCTCATCCTAGCTGTCAATGCCCGCTTTCCAGGCAGCAGCCACGATGCCTTCATCCTGCGCCAGACTTCTGTGGCAGACATGTTCCAGGCCCAGCCTCACCCACGAGGATGGCTTCTCGGGGACAAAGGCTATCCTTTGTGCACCTGGCTGATGACCCCGCTCCGTGCGCCCAGCACCCCTGCTGAAGAGGGATACAATGACAGCCATCATGCAACCAGGAACATCATTGAGCAAACAATCGGCGTCCTGAAGCAACGGTTCCGCTGTCTGGATCGTTCCGGAGGAGCCCTACAGTACTCGCCTGAGTGAGTCTCCCATTTCGTGGTCGTGTGCTGCATGCTGCACAACCTGGCTATCTGCAGGACTCAGCCACTGCCACCAGACATTGGAGGACCACCAGAGGAGGAGGAGGAGGAAGAGGAGGAGGAGGAGGAGGACCAGCACAGGAGGGAGGCAGAAAGTGCAAGGGCCGCCCGTCGGCGGCTTATTGCACGTCGGTTCTAGGCCCCCTCTCAGGGAATGGCTTGTGCCAATGGCACAAGATGAATGTAGCTGCTCCACAAGCCCTCAGCCGAGCAGGGCAACCAGGACTTCCAAAAGAAAGCATGGACAGTGCGATTTAAGAACATTTATTACTTTGACACCTCTGCCCTTCCCACATAACAAACTAATGGAGAGAAGCCCCCCCAAAAAACACAAATCGACCAGTCTCGGCCTTTACAAGTGAAACAAAACATTTGGGCACACCTTCTACTTTTTGGCCTGCGAGGGTGATGCCTTTCGCATCCGTGACTGACCTCTGCCCGCCCTGCAGCTCCTCCTCAATGGGACCCCAGTGGCTGCAGCAAGGCTGGGAGAAGGCTGCTGAGGGTCAGATGGCGAGACGGCAGATGCCCTTGGGGGTCGGCCTGCACCAGCTCTGGCCCTGGAGGGGCCGGCTGCTGACTGCTCCAACTCTGCTTGTGCGGCAGCAGTCTGTCCAGTGGCTGGTGGCAGCTGCAATGGAGGAGTGGCAGTGTCGGCTGCAGGAATGCTGCCAACCTGACAGATCACAGGTACTCCCTGGTCGCCTGAGACAGTGGCACTCGCACGGGCCAGCACTGCAGCATGCGCAGCAATCTGCTGAAGCACAGACTGCTGGGCTGCTGCGGCGCGGCGAGTGCCCTGGCAATGCCTGGCCGATCCAACGAGGGTGGCAGCAATTAGTGCCCGTGTGGCCCTGGTCTGTGTCTGCATGACACCAGCCAGTGAATGGACGGCACGACTGAGCACTTGGCTAGAAGCCGCCTGTGCTGCCGCGAAGTCCTGCAGACTCCTTGCCTGTGCTGCACTGAATTGATCCAGACTCCTGGCCTGTGCTGCCCCGAATTCCTGCACACTCCTTGCCAGTGACTCTATGGAGTCAGGCATCCTTGCCACTGCAGCCATGAGCTCAGTGTGCCTGCGCTCAGCCTGGGCGGCCATTTCCTCTAGGAGCCGCACCTCCTCTGCGCTCACCGTCGCAGGACTGCAGGCCGCACTCACCCTCCGGGGAGAAGGCCGCCGAGCTTCCCCACCCCTCCCGCATTGCTGCAGGCCGCTGGGCCCCGGAGCTTCACTCTCCTCCGACCCTTCCCCCCGGCTCCCCTCCAGGGAAGACGTGTCCCCATCATCGCCATGGGCTGCCTCGGCTGAGGGTGGCACTGATGGTCCGGCTTCCTCTTCCTCTTCCTCCTCCTTGCCCTCCGATTCACTCACAGTGCCAGGTTGAGGGCCCACCTCCTCACTTGGCGATTCACCATCTGAAAGCAGGGAGGCACAAGAGTTGCTTTAGAGTGAGGACAGGGCGGCAGCGAGGGAGGCATGAGTGCTGCTATGCACTGCATTGGTCCGACAGTGGCAAAGGATGCTGTTCTGAGGCGCAAGTGGAAAGAGAGAGGTCAAAAAGGTGATGCCCTTACCATTGGGGCCCAGAACAGGGTCGGCATCTCCACTGGCGACGGGGCCAATCAGCCGGCCTGCCATAATGCGCTCCACACGCTGGTCGAGGTCGGAGAGCTCTTTGAGGTCAGGACGGCCTCCCCCGGTCTCACGCTGCTGCCTTCGGTTGTGTGCCACCTTGGCCTGCAAGAGAAAGGACGGCCTCTAAGTACAGTGTGAAGCCCTGATCTTGTCTGCACTGTCTCCCATGGTGGGCTAGCCCTGACAGTGTGAAGCCCTGATCTTGGCTGTACTGCCTCCCATGGTCGAATAGCTTGTACAGTGTGCAAAGTGCTGAATGTGCAAGTGATTTTCATGACAGTCCCATAGCTGCTGGATGAGGGCTGGGCATTAGGGCTTTCAGGTCCCTTTGCCCATAAACTGAGGTGCACATGCAGGGATGAGGAGGACACTGGAAAGGGTACTCACCCTGATAACCCGAGTGAGGTCGTTGAACTTTTTCCGGCATTGCACAGGAGTCCTGGCAACCACGCTGTTGGAGGTCACCCTGTTTGCCACCTCCCTCCAGGCTTTCCGATAGGCGCTGGGCAGCGGCCTCCTGCCACCTTCAGGGAACAGAACATGGCGCCTGTGCTCCACTGCGCCAACCAGCACCCTCAGGTCACCGTCGCTGAAGCGCTGCGCTCTCTCCCTGGCCTTCTCCATAGTCCTGGGCGTTGTACAGATCAAGCAGCAGTGGTCAGGCCTTGCTTCAGGGCTGCAGTGTGCAGGGCGTGGCAGGCAAACAAATCCACCCTCCCCCTTTAAGAGCTCACCGGCGCCAGAGTGTCTGCTGTCAATCAGCAACTCGCCACACCTGCGCTGCGCCCGCCCTCAGGGGTATTGCCCCGGGCCGCCAGCTTAGCGCCTAATGATAGTTGTGCATCGCCTGTTTTAGCGCAACAGCAGCCTCTTGGGGCGATGCCACTGAATATCGGCGAAGGTGGCGCGAAGTTGCGCCGGGCGCAAACTTTCGCGGCCGCCCGGCTGTAGCGCCCCAAACGTGGCTATACTGAATTTCTAGGCCTATGCCCCCTAATTCTAGACTCTCCAGCCAGGGAAACAACCTCTCAGCATCTACCCTGTCAATACCCCTCAGAATCTTATATGTTTCAATGAGATCACCTCTAAACTCCTGAGAGTATCGGCCCAATCTACTCAATCTCCCCTCACAGGACAACCCTCTCATCCCAGGAATCAATCTAGTGAACCTTCGTTGCACCACCTCTAAGGCATGTATGTCCTTTCTCAGATAAGGAGACCAAAACTGTGCACAGTACTCCAAGTGTGGTCTCACCAAAGCCCTATAAAATTGTAACAAGACTTCCTTACTCTTATACTCCAAACCCCTTGCAATAAAGGCCAACATGCCATTTGTCTTCCTAATTGCTTGCTGTTACCTGCATGCTAGCTTTCTGTGTTTCTTGCACGAGGACTGAAGCAATAAATCATATGACAGTAATTAGGTAAAACATATTATACATGTTACTGATACTGAAAAGACCACTATTAGTGGCAGGGTATAATTACAGTGTGACAAGTTTACATAGGCAATTTCCATTATAAATGCAGATATAAGAATTTATAATGGAAATATGAAAATAAGGACAGAATGCAATGACATTAAAATGGGGGCTGCTTGCTCTGGTTCAGTTATCTCCTGCACCACTAACCGTGCTTCACCTGAAGACTACATTTGGTATTGACTGCCCATGTGCCATGCCACAGGAGATTGACGTGCAATACTTCGTGTTTTTGTCACACACCTTTATGTCAACTTTACCATCATGAATTCCTATGACCACTTGGAAATTGTCTATTAAACCTCTCACTGTAATTAAACAATCCTACCTCTGCAGCACCTTCGTTTTGTGTACCTGACTTCTATAGCCGCAACTTTAAAATGGGCACTTGCATACTGTGGTTCAGTTATCCTCCCACCCTCGAACCCCCTGTTCACCTGAAGACTGCACTTGGTCGTAACTTTTTTTTTGTTCACGGGATGTGGGCGTCGCTGGCAAGGCCAGCATTTATTGCCCATCCCTAGTTGCCCTTGAGAAGGTGGTGGTGAGCAGCTGCCTTCTTGAACCACTGCAGTACTTTTTTGTAGCAGCTGGGTACAACTGAGTGGCATTTCAGAGGGCAGTTATGAGTCAACCACATTGCTGTGGGCCTGGAGTCACATATAGACCAGACCAGGTAAGGACAGTAGATTTCCTTCCCTAAAGGGGCATTAGTGAACCAGATGGGTTTTTATGACAATCTGGTCACCATTACTAGCTTTTCAATTCCAGATTTTTTTATTTAATTAACTGAAATTAAATTCCCAGCTGCCATGGTGGGATTTGAATTCACGTCTCTTGGATTACTAGTTCAGTAACATAACCACTACACTACCATTCCCTCTAGCTGCTTTTTCTCAACTGCAACACCAGAGGAGATTGACTGGATTCACTAGATTATTATACTAATGTGATCATTTTCTCACCTTGCGCTGCTGGTGAGGTAGAAGATCAGCCATGGATCTTACTGAATGGCGGAGCAGGCTCAAAGGGCCAAAAGGCCTATTCCTGCTCATATTCCATCGAGAGTGAATATTGGAAAGTACAGCACGTGCTGTGCAAGATTTTCTGATCATATTTATATAATGATCAGAAGCCAAGCTGCAATTTCCAATTCGTGCTCTCAGCAGTGAGAATCCCTTACCAGCAGTGTGAAATTGGAAAAAATATCTAAAGTCTGTCTGTTTGCATTGCATAATAGTTTGATGGCGTATGCTCTGGATTGTGTGTAGTTCAAAATCTTAAACAACTATTATTACAAGAATACCAAGACTGAGATGCAATATATAGAAATAGGAGAAGAATATATAGGGTGTGTAACAAGACAAAAGTAACAGTGTGAGGCAGAACCAATAGCACCCTGATATTTTTCACTTACTATTTCATTAATGTTTTAATTCAGTGCAACACAAGCAGCGTAGCACCAGCCCACTGTAGCACCCGGCTGATTTTCATTCCATTGATTATATGCTCAAGTCCTGGAGTGAGACCTGAACTCATGACAGTTTGACTCAGAGGTGAGAGTGCTACCTACTGAGCCAAACTGACAGTATGATGGTGTAGTGAGGTGGAAAAATAGGAAATGTTCCTTTCCATTGGTATAGTTACCTCTTATCTGATTGTTCAGAAAACACTAGCATCAAAATTCGCTGGATCTGCATCTAGAACATCTGATTCTGAAAAGGACAACTCTCCCTTGCTGTAGTATTCCAGAAACTCATTTTAATGTCACTTATCTGTGTCCCAAAATAAATAATATAAATGCTCTTGCAGATAAGTATTGTGAGCACGGATGTGTGGTATTTGTAAATAACTTTGAGGGAATCTCTGTGATTTCAGTAGTTTGGTATCTCTGGAGGTAGAGGAGTTTTGGAGAGTAGCCTTAAAATATTAGTAATAATAATATGAGAAGTTAGGTCAGCATAGAGTGCTTGATTTCCAGGCTCTTCATTGTTGATCACTGTATTATTTGAAATGTATGGCTATATGAGTTTATTCTTTTTAAAAAAGTACTTTTTTAGCCTGGAGAGTGCTTCTTTCATCCATCTAGTAATAATGCCCATCATTTTAAAGTGACAAACGCTCCCAACTGAATAAACAGCCATATTTTAAATTGTCAAAAATTGAATACCACGCTCTTATTGACTGGGAATATAAGTGGACATCTTAAGCAAAATCTGACAGGCCTGTGTAAATTAAATTCTGTGACAGAAATATGCTTTAAATCACTTACAGTTTGTATCTGAAAGTGTATTTTAAGTACGTAATAATTTCTAAACAACTCAAATTGTATCTGGGTGACCATTTCTGCAAGCAACCAGGCCGCATTTGCAATGAGAGGGTGTACGACAATGTAGTTGAATTCACTTTGTGCGACATTAGTAATTAGCACATTCACATGATATTCCTCTGCCCGCTATTTTAACAATAATCTGTTAATGAGAAATTTGGGAGGTAATTGGAACCTAACCCGCCCGGCGGGAAACTGATGGGATCGGATTGACCGCCTGATTTACACCCCGCCAAACTTTTGCTTTCCATTGAAGTCAACCGGGAGTAAAATCTGGCGGGTTGTAAAATGGCCGGTTGATTCGAGTCAGTCAGTGTCCCACCGACGGCTTAGGTTCAAATTACACCCTTTGGGGTCGATTTTCATTGACCCGTGGAGTCGTGATTGGAGGCGTGTGGGGGGTTAAAGCCCCGAATTCGGGGGTCCCGACACCATCGCGCCCCCAACCCGCCTCCATGTAAGTTTCAAAGGAGGCGGGTACCCGCCCCGCACTGGGACCCGCCTACCCGAGGCGGGAAGGGATTAGTGCCAATTAACTGCCTGTTAACAGGTAGTTAACAGGCAGTTTTTAGCCTAATCCCTATTTTAAAGCTTGAAGTGTGGGATTCCCGACGGCTCCAAACCACGCCAAGTTAGAGGAGTCGGGCCGTCGGGTTGAAGGACTTGGAGGAGTCGAGATGTCAGTGTTCAGGTGAGTGATGGGCGCATGAGTGCAAAGGTAAGTGTGTTTGGTGTGTCTAAAGTGTGTAAAGAAGTGTAAATTACCTTTTCTTACCTTTTCAGCCTTCCTTCCTCTAGGTTTCAGGAGTCCATCATCTCACCGGCACAGAAAGCAGAATGGCTGCGAACTGTCAAAAGTGACAGCCTGCAGCTTTCTGTGCAGGAGAGATTTCTAACTGAGTCTGTGTAGAAGGACTCAGGTTAGAAGTAAGACTGTCAGTGTTTGACAGCTTCAAACAGCTGTGAAACACTGATATTTCATCTGTCAAAACGTCTTGACAGATGAAATTTCAGTCTGTGACGTCACCTGTTGCCGGGTGGCCCTTAATTGGCCTGCTGAGCCCGCTGGGCGGGTTCAACAAGGTCAATCAAGTTACAATCGCGTGGATTGGCCGCATCTCGATGGAGGCGGGACTACAACCCCGAAAGTTGTAGTCCCGCCTCCTTCCTGACTTCTGAATGAAAATCACCCCCTTTGTGTCAAAACATTAATGTTTGTTACTAATATCACACACTGGCCTGGAAGTTGCAGTCGGAGTCTTGCCGCCCACATACGGCTCCGATCCGAAAGAAAACTATGTACTTACCTGGTGTCCCCGGAGCTTCAGACTCTTGCGGTTCTGGGCCTGCAGACGTACGGCTGCGTAAAGGTCCACGGGTCCCAGGGGAGCAGGCGGTTCGCAAGCATCCGTGCGATCACATGGGCCAGCCCAACCAATGACAAAGGGGAATTCCTATGATGCTTATGGGGATTCCATTTACGTACGGAATTCCTACAAGCATAATAGAAATCACCAAATAAATAACATTTCACAACACTGAAATAAAAATAAATGATCACAGGTTCAAAATTAATTAAAATACTGTACCCTTTAATTTAACATTTAAAATAAAAATTAAACCTTTTGAAAAGTAAATTTCAACAGTTTTTCAACGGGGCAAAATTTACCTAAACTAATTTTAAATGTAAGTGAATGTTTAAATCATTAAAAAAAATTCATTTTAACATTTATTTTAACCCTTACACTGGTAAAAGAGGGCTTTCTGTCTGCTTTTACCAGGCGTAAGGGTTTTGTGGGTATTCGTTGGTCAGTAGTTGGGCAAACAGTCCAACTCTGTGCCAGTGAAAGTGAATTTACAGCAGATACGGTGGATCTGTCCAAGCAAAACTTGACAGATTGCAAGTTCCGGGTTTTTGCGCAACTTGTGTGGCCATTCTGAAGGATTCCGCCAACGTACGCTGTGCGTACACTGTCGTAAGCACGTAAAATCCGGGCCATGATGAACTCACCACAGATATTTTCAACCTGCAGCATGCCAACATTCAGCCCATGCAAATACTATTCTCGGTCTTCCTTTTCTGGTTTCCCAGTGTACATTAAGGACACGCGCAGATCATTTAATTTTCTTTGTTGTTGCCATTTTTGACTTTTGAGAGCAGGTAATTGCTTTGCTAAAAACATCAAGCTGTAAGGACTGAAGGTCTTTTCTCCATCACAATTAAACTCTGTCAAGAGAGAGGCACTTCATGTATCGCCAAAAAAACATTCCGAGAGAATGGGAGAAGTAGGGACTTAATCGCGATGGTCCAGGGATTATGGTGCACATGTTTCAATCATGTTCTTTCTAAATGTTACAGTGCCACTATCATATGTCTTGAAAAACATGGAGGCTATTTTATGTCTTCTACTGCCCCATTTTATTGTGTGAATGGAGCAGTAATGAGACAAAAATCGTTTAAAAAAATTGCTGACGTACCATTGCAATTTTTAAGCGGGCCTCAATTTATGAAGCCAGCCACCGAAACGGCTGGGGGCCTAATTAATATATTAAAATAAGGGCTTTATGATGTTGTTATGGCTAGGCTTGCCAAGCCCTCCCAGATTGTCTTCAGGAAGATTAATCTCTTGGACATTGCTGTGAGCTTGGGAGAAAAATGATATGGAAATTTAAAAGAATTGCCTTTTATTTTTATTTTCTTTCAACACTTTCGTTTATTAGTTATAAAAATATTGGAGACGGGACAAGAAGTCAACAATCATCCAATTGAGTAATGAAGAGTCTGTTCACTTTCTACTTGGCCGGGAGACGGGGTGCGTTGGGAGGATTGATGTGTCAGGTGACCAATCGTGTGGGCGGGGCAGTAAGAGGCAGGAGATCATGTGATGAAACTCTAGTTAGGACACAAACATCATTTTCATGTGAATCAGCGCTGCCACTTCTGCTTCCTCAACCCGTTCACAAACCATGGGTGGAGTAGGCTGGGAGGCGGTTGTTTGCAGTGCTACTTACAGGAATCTGAAGCTGCAGTGGGATAAAGCTGAAATCAGGCCTGACAGTGACTATTCATTAATTTTGGAACTTTTAAGCCTAAAGCTTCCCTTAAGTTCTGGCTGCTTGGTATTCTCTTTACAGTTCCCTGCCACTTTAATCTGCTGCTCTGTAGAAACCCCCTTTCCCCCACTGATCTTTTAGGCCCTCCCCTTGAAGGTACTGCTGCAGTCCTGCTTCAGTCTCTGCCCTGCTGGATTTCCTCCCCTCCCAAACGGCGATCTGTCTAAAGCAGCGCGGAATGAGAGCTGATCACAAAAATTGACCGGGCCTCCTGTCGATGTTATCGGGCGAGCGGAGCAGACGCCCCACCCACCACCAACCCGATGTGCGCCAGGGACAAAAATCAACCCCCATATGGATTTGTGTTCACGGGAAAATACATTTAGCCACATTCCTTTCTTCGGTTTATATTTTTAGGTTCCATCTTAGCTATTTTTATTTTCTCCTGCTTTTGGCTCCTCGCCTGTGTCATGCACCATTTCACTGCCAAGCCAAAGGTCAAACTGCCTGCTATCAGCTCTCTACTTATGCTATTTCTTAACTGGCTGTAGTGAAGTGCACACCAATGGCCCAGCTTGGTTAACTCCATTTACCAATACGTCTACCCTCTCCGGCACTCTACTCTTCTCTACAATGAATTGCCTCAGATCGGAAACATGTGTACGGGGGAATCATTGACATAACCCGCACTTATTAGTAAATCAACCTCCTGGATCAGTGGGGCTGAATACGACTTATAAGGCATTAACGGTAAAGGTTATTAAGCTCCTCCAATGATACAGCAAGTAAATATTGAAATTTAGTTATACAGATTGAGCGTCCTGAATCCGGCAACCTCGGGACCGAGGCCGAGCCAATTTCCCTGTTTTTCCAGACTTCAGAACATGTTTCTGATGTCCGAAGTCCAGAAATATCACAACCTGGGCTCGGGCGTTTCCGGACTTTGGACATCAGAAACACGTTCCGAGTCTGGAAATGCCTGGGCCCAGGTAGCAGTTTGACAGGGTGTCCGGATTTCGGAACATTTTACGGATTCCGGTCGACCCTACCACCAATCGTCCCAGAGTCCGGACTCCGGAACTCCAGATTTTGGACGCTCAACCTGACTATGAAAATCGCAGTGTACATGTATTTTATATCACCCGCTGTACCGTCAATCATCAGAAATGCCGCCATGAAGTTCCACGCAGTTTTCGGCGACTTTGTAGCGTTAAATCAGGCTAAGTGTTGTACAGAAAACTCTCGTTTAAACAGCACCTAAATATCCGGAATTCTCTATTAACCGGCAAAATTCATACTCCGAAAACAACACCTCAATAACCGGAAATGTTGCCGAGTACGAGTCCGAGTCTCCTGCGGTGGCCGAGTTAGTCAGTGGGGGTAGTTCTCCAAACTGGCACTACTCGGCTTCTTAGCGCTGTCGGAAGTCCGAACACCTCAATAACAGGAGTCTGACTCTCCCGCGCTGCCGGCAGTCTCTTCCGATCCGCCATTTTTCTGTTTACTGTATAAGTTTTGTTTTACTGTTAAGTAATTAAAGAGTTATGGATTACCCTCAACTGGCAGTACTGTACTTAATCAAGCATCTTCCACCATCCATTTAACACAACATTCTGTAGGTGAGTACCCAATTACTGTATACTACACATTTCTTGATTTTTTTAATTTTTGTTTGTTAAAAATAGCCTCGGTAGATAACCCTCTCCGTCATCCGGAATTTTTAATCAATCAGCACCATCCCGGTCCCATCGGTGCCGGATACCAAAGAGTTTCCTGTATTCTGGCAAGCAAATTGGGGCAGAAACCAGCCCGCTCGATTTTCCTTGCATGATTTGGCCCTTCCTGCAATCGCCCGTCGAGTCCCCATGCAGACGATTACCATATATTATAATGAGGCCCGTGGCACTGTCACCATGAATTTCCTAGATTTACCCTTGCAATGCACCTGGGGTAAGTTCGAATGGGAAACATAAGGAGCAGCTGTTGCCAGGATCAGCTGAAGACTGGCAGAAGGGAGGAGTTTTCAAGTCAGGAGACTGTTGAAAGTTTCAGTAACGATTGCTGCAGCTGGGAACAACCCTTTGGAGTGTTTTTTCTTGGTTTCAGCCTAGGCAACCTTTGGACTTCCTTCTGACTGCCTGAGAGTGTGAGATCACCAGTAGGTTTTGACCCCACCCCTCTTCCCATCACACACATAGTGAGTGCATCTCAAGAGCAGGTACATCATTCTTTATAGACATATCTTGTATGAGCGTTTTCATGGAGGAGGAGCGGGAGAGGATGGAGGAAAGGAGAGTGAGGCAGCATTTGAAGATGCATCCACTTGATACACCCCACCCCCTTCCCCAAGAATGCACAAGGGCAACACAAATACTTTGAAGACCTTAGTGAGATCTTTATCAGAAGAATGTGCTTCAGTAATGAGACAATATGGGAGCTCTGCCACTTACTGTATGAGGGCCTGTAGCGACAATCATCTGCGCACATCCTCTCTATGGTTATGAGGGGGTGACTGGACTCAATCTTTTGGCACCCGGTCATTTCAGACAGCTTCAGGGCAGCTGTAATATCAGCCAAGGTGCAGTACGGTCACACATTCATCAGGTAACTGATGCACTTTGCAGGAGAGCTGGAGAATTTATCCAGTTTGGCATCAGAGCAAGGCAGCAATGAGAAGGGGCATCCAGTTCTATGAGGTTGCTGGCTTGACCAAGGGGCAATAGATGACAGACGTTGCTTTGGGAGAAACGACAATTAATCCTGCCAACTTCCTCAAAAAAAAGGGCTTCCACTCTCTGAATGTCCAGATTGTGTGTGACAACATGGCAAAGAATCCTGCACGCCAATGCTAGAAATTTTCATGAAGCGCTCATCCTTCAGAATTCAGCCTTTCAAGGAAATCATGTCAATGGATGGCTTGTGGGCGACAAGGCTTATTTCCTGCTCCCATGTGTTGTGTATGTAATAGGTATGTTACTTTAAACCTATGGCCAGGGCAGCACTACTTTGTAGGGCGTAGTGATACCGTAGTACCACTCCTGGACATAGGGGTATAAATAGTACTGTGGGTACTGATCTCCCCTCAGTTCCCACCTGTTGGTATTAAGTAAAGACCTACATTGAATCCTCCAAGCTGTCTCTTCATTATTGGATTAAGTATAGACACATACTTTACACTAGCGACGAGTAAGGTTCGAACTCACCAGTACACGGTGCAACAAAGGAACGGTTGCAGTACGGAGAGAGAAGGAGAGAGGTTTCTTACCAGCCAGCCTGCAGAGTCCAGCGTCGACCGAAGGAGGCCGCCCAGCACTCCGGGTTCGGGAGGAGCGGCAGCAACGGAGCGAGAGAGAGAGGGTTCCAGCGGAGGCTGCAGCAGCTGAGAGAAGAGGCTGAACGGGCGCTTCAGCCACGGGGCAAAAGTTCACCCAGGGCCAGGTAAACTGAAATCCTTCCCGGGGAACGGGAGCTGCAAGGGCCAGAACGGGCAGGCGGCCTGGGGAACAAACGGAGCCACAAGGACTAGCAAGCCACGAGAGGGGAAGGTCTTTGTCAATAGCGGCGGTGGCAATAACGGGAGCTGCAAGGGCCAAAAATAACGAAGCTGGAGAGAGGTCGTTAGCAGCAGCAGGAGAAAAGGCGGGAAAAACGCCATCTAGTGGACAAAGGGGAAAAGTTTTTTTTTCTCTTCAGCAGTTTAAAATAAAAATAAAAAACGCCATCTCGTGGAGAAAGACGGGAAAAGCTCTTCAGCAGTTTAAAATGTCTAAGGAAGGTTGGTTGTCAGCATTTGTTGAGGACACAGAAGAGTGGGATGCCTATATCGAAAGGCATGAACTTTATTGCATAGTAAACAAGGTGGAAGATGACAAAAAGGTAGCAACCTTATTAAATTGTATGGGGGCAAAAACATACGGTCTGCTGAGGAATCTTCTTACTCCAGAAAAGCCAGCAGACAAAACGTATGCCCAAATTGTTGATACGTTAAAGGTACATTTAAACCCTAAGCCACCATTTATAGCGGAAAGGTACCGCTTCTACAGATGCGACCAAAGGAATGATGAGTCGCAGGCAGCCTATTTAGCTGAGCTCAGAAGGTTGTCCAAACATTGCCAGTTTGGAGCCATATTGGCGGACGCGATCAGAGACAGATTTGTCTGTGGCATGTTAAATGAGAGTACACGAAAACGGTTGCTAGCCAAGAAACAGCTCAGCCTAGATCAGGTGATTGAAATAGCATCGGTCCACGAAGCAGCAGCACAGGGTGCTGCTCAAATGCGACAAAACACAACCTGCTATGACACCCATGAGGTGACATTTCACAAAGGTAAATGCTACCGTTGTGGCAAAACCACCCACGACCAAAGTAATTGTTGGTTTCGTGATAAAATATGCCGGCAGTGTGGAAAAAAGGGGCATATAGCGAAAGTTTGTCGGTCGGGTACGAAACCCAATAGTGGGGGCAGTCCGAGCAGTACCAAGGCAAGGACAAAAATACATAAGATGTCTGACAGTAGATCAGACGAGTCACAGGAAGGCACAAAAGCAGAGCCTAAAGGTCTGGGATGTCTCAAGTTATATGGTGTAGACAAAACGGAGGACCACAGCACCATGTGGGTTAAAATGAAGGTAGCAGGCGTCGAAGTTAATATGGAGCTGGACACAGGTTCAGCCCTATCAGTAATTAATGAACAAGATTATAACAGGCTGTTCAAACGCATTCCCTTAAAGGATACGGAAATTAAATTAAAAACATATACGGGACAAAAAGTTTACCCGAAGGGAAAAATGCAAGTAACAGTTAAATACAACGGCAGGAAAGTGCCAGGACTTTATTTATACGTCCTACCAAACGGTGGACCACCACTTTTGGGTAGGGAATGGATAAGAAAAATCCATTTCGACTGGAAGTCGATACACGAGTTAAAAGTAGAGACCACCAAGAATGATACAACCATTACAAGCAGGCTGTCGAAAATATTGGCAAAAATGCCAGAGGTGTTCCAACAAGGGCTGGGGACCTTAAAGGACATTAGAGCAAAAATAACTATTGCTCAAGACGCAAACCCCAAGTTTTGTAAGGCCAGACCGGTGCCTTACGCCATTCGGCCAGCTGTGGAAGCAGAACTGGATGCCTTAGAGAGTGCAGGTGTCCTTACAAAGATTGAGTGGAGTGAGTGGGCCACGCCCATTGTCCCAGTTATAAAGAAATCTGCAAATAACACACCGGGGGAACCAAAGAAGGTTCGCATTTGCGGGGATTTTAAGATAACTATTAACCCAGTCCTGCACACGGTACAGTATCCGCTGCCGCGGATAGAGGACATATTTGCATCGTTAGCTAGGGGTAGACACTTTACGAAGATTGACCTTTGTCAAGCTTATTTACAGATGGAGGTGGAACAGGACTCGAAAAAGCTCCTAACGATTAACACACACAAGGGATTGTACCAGTACAATCGCCTGGTATTTGGTGTAGCGTCCGCCCCGGCAATATGGCAGAGGACCATGGAACAGGTCCTACAGGGCATTCCAGGAATGCAGTGCTACCTGGATGACATCCTGGTGACAGGACAAACGGATAACGACCACCTCGCTAACCTGGAGCGAGTACTTCTGCAGTTGCAACAATACGGACTCAGGGCGAACAAGCAGAAATATGAGTTTTTCCAGGAACGTATCTCATACTGTGGTCACATTATAGATAAGGAAGGCCTGCATAAGTCCCCGGAAAAGATCGAGGCAGTAGTGAAGGCCCCGCCCCCTGAGAATGTATCTCAGTTACGATCATTCTTAGGCCTTATAAACTATTACCATAAGTTCCTCCTGAACTTATCGTCCATTTTACATCCAGTAAATTCATTGCTGCAAAAGGGAGTCTCCTGGAATTGGGACGAAGCGTGTGAGGCTCCTTTTAAAAAGGGTAAACAACTCATTACATCAAAGGAAGTGCTCGCACACTTTGACCCAAAAATGCCAATGAGGTTGGCATGTGACGCCTCCCCGTATGGTATAGGGGCAGTGTTGTCACACAAATTTCCCAACGGGACGGAGAGGCCAATAGCATTTGCCTCAAGGCCGTTAACTACAGCCGAAAGAAACTATGCGCAAATCGACAGGGAGGCCCTCAGTCTGGTGTGGGGTGTAAAAAAAATCCACCACTACCTGCATGGGCAACATTTCACACTACTGACGGATCATCAACCGTTGGTGTCGATATTTAATCCAACAAAAGGGGTGCCCCTGATGACGGCCCAAAGGCTACAGAGATGGTCACTGTTCTTCGGAGCACACCAGTACCTTATCGAATATAAGGGTACCAAACAGCATGGCAATGTGGATGGCCTGTCGCGGCTACCCTTGCCTGCCGAGATCGAAGAGATAGTACAGGACCCCGTGGAAATATATCATACGGCTGTTATGGAACACTTGCCCATCGCCAGCCAATGTATTGAGCGGGAAACACGGAACGACCCGACATTGGCAAGGGTTTACGAGTTAACCGTGAAAGGCTGGCCGGCGCAGGGTGACGCATCATTGCCGGCGTTTTCGGCAAGGAAGGACCAGTTGTCCGTCTGCCGGGGCACATTGATGTGCGGAGCCAGGGTGGTGGTCCCTCAAAAATTACAACATAAAGTGTTGCAGGACTTACACGAAGGTCATCTGGGGGGTGTCAAAATGAAAAGCCTCGCCAGAGCCTACGTCTGGTGGCCCGGCATTGACAGGGACATTGAGGAAGTAGCAAAAGCGTGCCAAGGGTGCCAGATGGTACAGAACGTACCACCACAAGCCCCACTACATCCGTGGGAGTGGCCCTCAACGCCGTGGCAAAGGATCCACGTGGACTTCGCTGGCCCCTTCCTGGATGCGATGTTCCTTATTGTAGTGGACGCCCATTCAAAATGGCCGGAGGTCATAAAGATGTCATCAACGACAGCCGAAAAGACGGTCGCAGTCTTAAGGACCATTTTTGCCCGAAACGGGGTGCCCGAGCAAGTCTGTTTGGACAATGGGCCACAATTTGTGGCAGAAGAATTTCAAGCATTCCTAAAAAGGAATGGAGTGCGACATTATACGTCCGCACCATATCATCCGGCTACAAATGGGCTGGCAGAGCGCTTTGCACAGACTTTTAAAAAGGCCATCAAGGCGATGGGGGAGGAAAGGTTGCCACTACAACACAAGGTGGACAACTTCCTATTCGCATACCGTAATGCTGCACATACGGTGACCAACCAGGCCCCCGCCGTCGTGTTCTTTAATAGAAGGTTAAGGTCTCGCCTTGAATTGCTCAGACCAAACATTCGGAGAGATGTGGAAAACCGAGTATTTCGTAGGGCTCCTGACAGACAGACACGGAGCTTCGAGGTGGGGCAGCAAGTGTTGGCCCGTGATTATCGGAATGAAAAGTGGCGGTCTGGTACGATAAAGGCCCGCCAGGGACCCTTGATGTACACAGTTGAGACAGGGGAAGGCATAATCAGACGACATGCTGATCAACTTGTGGAGTCCAGAAACCCAACTGATTCACTACCTCAAACGTCTCAGCACATTGTTATAGCGGAATCACGGCCCAGCTCGTCGTTACAGAGGGCTCAGGATTGCGAGGAGTTCAGCACTCCAGTGATCTCCACGGCACAGGATATGCCATCAGACATCGACGAGTCCAGCGATGAAGGGGTGACGGAAGTACCGCCGCCTACACCGAGACTGACTAGAGAAAGACGTTATCCTAGTCGAGATAGGAGGCCTCCTCAGAGACTGAATCTATAACATGTTTCTGTTTATATATATATAAGTAGACAACTCTTGATGTAAATATGTTATGTATATTGTGTTACCAAATGTTATTAGCCCTAGTTATGGGGCATCTATTGACTTAATTGCACGGGTATGTTTTAATTAAAAGGGGAGGAATGTTGTGTATGTAATAGGTATGTTACTTTAAACCTATGGCCAGGGCAGCACTACTTTGTAGGGCGTAGTGATACCGTAGTACCACTCCTGGCCATAGGGGTATAAATAGTACTGTGGGTACTGATCTCCCCTCAGTTCCCCGCCTGTTGGTATTAAGTAAAGACCTACGTTGAATCCTCCAAGCTGTCTCTTCATTATTGGATTAAGTATAGACACATACTTTACACCATGGATAATGACCAGCAGTTTCCAGGACTGCAGCACAAGAGAACTACAGTGACCCATAAACCTCTTCCAGATTGATGATCAAAAGGACTATTGGGAGTTTTAAAGGAACACTTTTGCTGCCTGGACAGGAGGGGTTCTGCAGTGTGCACCAGCTGAAATGTCCTGCATTATTGTAACTATTGTGCCTAGAATAACTTCACCAAACAAAAACGCCTGGACATGGAAATTCACAAGGAGGTGGCCCTAGCTGTTTTGGAAGCAGAATATCATGGAGGAAAGCATCAAAATAGCTGCCACTCAGAAGGCTCTTCAGTGACTGCTGCAAATTGCATCAAATCATTGAAGTTTTCTCTTCTGTTACATACAGTCTAGGCTGACATCTAATCCATGGGATAAGGAAAGTATTGATTTGATCAAACTACTATAATTATTCATTTCTGGATTTTCTAAACAATGGTGGCTAAAATTTGATCTCAGTTGCTTAGTTGGAGCTCAGAAAGCTTAGCACATAAGGAACATTTGGGGTGAATTTTGATGGGAGTTCTCCCGCTTGTCTGTTGTAACTTTAACATGAGAACCATGGAAATCCAGGGTAGATGGTGTGAACGGCTTTGATGCTGTTTTTCTGAGATTTCCATGGCTCTTCTGCCAAAGTTCTGATGGATGAGCAGGAGAAAGCCCCCGTGGAAATTCAGCCCTCGTGACTCTCCTGCTGCACAACGATGACCCCTTTCTTTTATAAACAAAGAGAACTTAAAGATAATTTAGGATAGATCAGAATAGGATCGTTTAAGTGAAAACCTGTTGTATTCCTGGGTAATCATGTAAAGCTGACACAATGGCTGGGAATATTTATTTGGCCAGGGTTTGGGCTAAATCTGGAGATGCCAGTTGTGTATTGGAAGTTTCAGTCACTTTAATGAACACATCATTGTTTGGAGGTGGTCTTTGCAATATAGCTGTGTGATCGGTTAGCTGCACAGATTTTTTTTTAGCTTCTGTTTGGGGTATTATTGAGACAATGGTGACTGCTGACCATGGTCCAGTGCATGTCTGCTTTGCTGGATATAGTTGTGCTCCCAAGTGTTTTCGATGTGCAAATAGATAAGTTAAGTAGTCCATGCAAACAAGGCATCTTTGCGCACTGCAAGTTGGGAGATGTGCTTTACAACTCCTGTTGTTGCATCAAAGGAAGTGGTGGAGCAAAGTCCAAAGCAACAATTTCTTCATTAGCCAGAGACAGGATTGTCACTGTCATGAAAGTGGGTTTCATGTCTGTCTACACGACTGTACCTAGGTTTGTGATGGTCGCCTTGGGGAATTGTTGTTTTTGTATGCAGGTACCTGTAACTTCAAGCATTTTGAGACACGAGTGTCTCGCCTTGTACAGACAACGGATGAACATAAGGGCAGATTGTAAATAAGTGCTGAAGGTGCCATCAGATCATTCTGGCAACTCTGATCTTCTACCTCCTATATCCTTCTTGAGCAAGAACAGAAAAATACCCAAAGGAAAACCTATATGTGCCAGCCAGTATGAAATATCCTTTGACCGCCTATTTCCACCTCTGTAACATCGCCCGTCTCCGCCCTTGCCTCAGCTCATCCACTGCTGAAACCCTCATCCATGCCTTTGTTACCTCTAGACTTGACTATTCCAACTCACTCCTGGCTGGCCTCCCACATTCTACCCGACGTAAACGTGAGGTCATCCAAAACTCGTCTGCCCCTGTCCTAACTCGCACCAAGTCCCGTTCGCCCATCACCCCTGTGCTCGCTGACCTACATTGGCTCCCGGTTAAGCGGTGCCTCGATTTCAAAATTCTCATCCTTGTTTTCAAATCCCTCCGTGGCCTCGCCCCTCCCAGTCTCTGTAATCTCCTTCAGCCCCACAACCCCCTGAGATATCTGCGCTCCTCTAATTCTGGCCTCTTGAGCATCCCTGATTATAATCGCTCAACCATTGGTGGCCGTGCCTTGTGTTGCCTGGGCACTAAGCTCTGGAATTCCCTCCCTAAACCTCTCTGCCTCACTACCTCTCTTTCCTCCTTTAAGACACTCCTTAAAAACTACCACTTTGACCAAGTTTTTGGTCACCTGCCCTAATTTCTCCTTATATGGCTCGGTGTCAAATTTTTTGTCTAATAATACTCCTGTGCAGTGCCTTGGGACGTTAAAGGTGCTATATAAATACAAGTTGGTGTTGTTGTTGGCAAAGAGGCAGAAGTTGGTTATGCAGTCTACCTATAAGCAAGGTGATTGTATACATGTACCCTCTGTGTCTAAGCAGCAGGATTGAAATGGTCACCAAGAAGTAAAAAGTTGTGGCACAACTCTTGTTAAGTCTGTGTGTTGTAGTTATTGTTAAATAAGAATCACTGCACACAGACCACAAGAGTAAATTCAACAGGTCTTTACTAGTCGAAGGTCAGGCTGAACTGCCCAATAAATCATTACACAGCACTTATATACCGGTGTGGTCACCACCGGTATTACAGTATACAGCAGCTAAGATAAAGTAGTGCATCTCTTAAAATAGTTCTCTTAAAGGTGGAACGGTTACATACACCACAATCCTCCCTTTTTAGCTTAACAGTATATATTCCCCATTTAACATAACATAATAACATATATACACAACTTTATGTAAAAACAGTTCACAGATTCAGTCTCTGAGGAGGCCTCCTGATCCGAGAAGGATAATGCCTTTCAGGGGTCTCTGGTTCTCGTTGCTGGGGTGACTCATCTAGTTGATCCCCTATGGATAGGACATCATCATCAGGTATATTCACTTCTGAGGTAGATGCTTCAGGTTCACTAACTTCCTTCACGGTTGTCTCTGTCGTAACCATGGGCTCGACCCTTGTTCTCGATCCCACCAGTTGGTCAGCATGACGTCGCATTACATTTTCACCAACATCTACCGTGTACATCAGGGGTCCTTGTCTGGCCCGAATTGTTCCAGATTGCCATTTCTCGTTTTTATAGTCCCTGGCTAACACCGGTTGTCCTATTTCAAAACTCCGAGTGGGCTTGTTATTGATATGCTGGAACTGTTTGTTTTCGACTTCCCTCCGCACATTTGGTTTTAACAAGTCCAACCTGGACCGCAACCTCCTGTTATAGAACATCTTGGCAGGACTTTGGTTTGTTGTTGCATAGGTGGCGTTTCGATATGCCAGTAGGAAATTGTCCACCTTGTGTTGCAGTGGAATCTGATCTTCGCTCATGGCCTTTATTGCCTTTTTGAACGTCTGTACAAACCTCTCGGCCAGCCCATTCGTAGCTGGATGATATGGGGCAGAGGTATAATGTTTCACCCCATTCTTCTTCAGGAATTTCTGGAATTCCTCTGACACGAACTGTGGTCCGTTGTCTGAACATATTTGCTCTGGCAATCCATTTCTTGCAAATATCGTTCTTAGCACTGCGATTGTCTTCTCCGAGGTAGTGGTAGTCATTTTAATCACTTCTGGCCATTTAGAATGTGCGTCCACCGCAATTAAAAACATGGAGTCCATGAATGGACCAGCAAAGTCAATATGTACACGTTGCCACGGGGTTGAAGGCCATTCCCATGGATGCAGCGGTGCAATTGGAGGTGCATTTTGGACTTTTTGGCACCCTGAGCAGCTTTTCGTCAGATCCTCTATCTGTTGGTCGATACCCGGCCACCACACATAAGCCCTAGCAAGGATTTTCATCTTGACTCCCCCCAGATGACCTTCATGTAGTTCTTTTAGAACTCGCTCTCTTAACTTAGGAGGGATAATCACCCTTGTTCCATACATCAATGTTCCCTGACAGATGGACAGCTGTTCTCGTCTTGCTGAGAATGCCGGTAACAGTGGATCACCATGGGCTGGCCATCCCTTTACTGTCAATTCGTAGACCCGGGACAGTGTCGGGTCATTCCTAGTCTCCCTTTCAATATTTGCATTGGTGACAGGTAAACATTCGATGATGGTCGAGTGAAATAACTCCACCGGGTCAACCGTCGGTGCCTCCTCCTCAGTAGGTAGTGGCAGGCGCGACAGCCCATCAGCATTACCATGCTGCTTTGTACCTTTGAATTCTATCTGATATTGATGTGCCCCTAGGAAAAGGGACCATCTCTGGAGCCTCTATGCTGTCATCACCGAAACACCCTTCTTAGGGTTAAAAATGGATACCAACGGCTGGTGGTCTGTCAGCAGTGTAAACTTCTGGCCCTGCAGGTAATGATTAAACTTCTTTACTCCCCACACAAGGCTGAGAGCCTCCCTATCTATCTGAGCATAGTTGCGCTCAGCGGAGGTCAATGATCTGGATGCAAATGCGACTGGCCTTTCCAAGCCATTTGGCAACTTGTGTGAGAGTACTGCTCCAATACCATAAGGAGAAGCATCACAAGCTAAACGAATAGGTAGCGTTGGGTTGAAGTGAGCCAACACTTCCTCTGAGGTGATCAATGCCTTGCTTTTGCGAAAGGCCTTCTTACAGTCCTCGCTCCACTTCCATGGTACTTCTTTCTGCAAAAGAGGGTTCAGCGGGTGCAGCACTGTGGATAGATTTGGCAGAAACTTATGGTAATAGTTAATCAACCCTAGGAACGACCTCAACTGGGATACATTTTCCGGAGCGGGAGCCTTCACAACAGCTTCGATCTTGTCAGGTGACTTGTGCAGCCCCTCCTGGTCAATGACATGACCACAGTACGAGATCCGTTTCTGAAAGAACTCACATTTCTGGCGATTAACTCGAAGTCCATATTCCTTCAATCTGGTGAGCACCAGTTTCAAATTTGCAAGGTGTTCCTCATCGTCATCTCCTGTAATCAGGATATTGTCCAAGTAACATTGAGTGCTTGGAATTCCCTGTAATACCTGCTCCATGGCCCTCTGCCAAATTGCTGGAGCCAAAGCCACTCCAAAAACCAGTCTATTATATCGATACAAGCCTCTGTGCGTGTTGATTGTGAGATACTGGCGCGACTCTTCCTCAACTTCCATCTGTAAGTACGCTTGCGCCAGGTCTATCTTGGTGAAGTGTTTCCCGCCAGACAATGAAGCAAAGATATCCTCAATCCGCGGAAGCGGATATTGCACCGTGTGAAGCACCGGATTAACCGTGATCTTGAAGTCTCCACAGATGCGGGCCTTCCCCGGTTCCCCTGGCTTGTTACTCGATGAACGCTTCATGACGGCAACAATGGGCGTGGCCCACTCACTCCAGTCCACCTTAGACAGTACTGCTGAATGTTCTAGCCCTTCCAGCTCAGCTTCCACAGCAGGTCGTATCGCATAAGGTACCGGTCTGGCTTTGAAAAATTTTGGGTTTGCATGTTCTGCAATCTTGATTTTTGCCGTAATTCCTCTCAGTGTTCCCAGTCCCTGTTGGAACACCTCTTTAGCCTCATCCAATATTCTGGACAATCGTTCAGGTTTGACATCTTTTTTCTTCCGGAATGTACCGTTATTGCTTTTAGGGAGTGCCAGTCCATATTTATTTTCCTGATCCACTCCCATCCCAGAAGTGGTGGACCTCCCTCAGGTAGTACATATAAGTCCATTCCTTGGTGTTCTTTGCCCTTGTGTACCACCTTGACTTTTAACTTTCCGATGGGGTATACTCTTTGCCCCGTGTATGTCTGCAATACTATCTCCGTATCCCGTAGGGGAATATGTGTGAATAACCTTTTGTAATCTTGCTTATTCATGACCGTCAACGCCGATCCGGTGTCCAATTCCATCTTCACTTGGACTCCTGCTATCTGAAGTGTGACCCAGATAGTTTGTAGGTCAGCTTCCTTACTCACATTGTGAATTCTCAGACTACCCAGTTCCTTGCTGTTGGAGTCTGAATCCGAATTCTGTTCATCCGAACTCTTCTCAGCCACCTTATGTACCTTTCTGCACTTTTCCTGCGGTGACTTTTTGTTGCTGGTCTTCTTTCCTGACCGGCATACTTTAGCTATGTGCCCAAGCTTGCCACATTTTCTACATTCCTGATTTTTAAACCAGCATTGGTTCTGATCGTGTGTTGTCTTTCCACAACGATAACATTTCGCTGTACCCAAAGCCATTTGATCTACGCTGAGTACCACTGCCTTCAGCTGCATTTCCGCAGTGCCTCTCGCTGCGGCTTCATGCGATGCTGCAATAGTGACAGCCTTATCAAGTGTAAGATCATTCTCTTCAAGCAGCCGCTTTTGTGTTCCTTCTTTCGACAATCCACACACGAATTTGTCTCTCAGTGCCTCTGTCAGTCTTTCCCCAAACTGACAGTATTTCGCTAGCTTACGCAGTTCAATTAAATACTCCGCGTTGCTTTCCTCTTTCAGTTGCGTTCTCGCATAAAATTTAAATCGCTCCGCTAACATCAGCGGTGTGGGGTTCAAATGATTTCTCAGGACAGCAACAATATTAGCGAAAGCCTGATCCGCCGGTTTAGCTGGTGATAGAAGATGCTTCAATAGCCCGTATGTCTTTGCACCCATTGAGTTTAGTAAGGTTAGTGCTTTATCGTCATCTGATATTTTATTTGCCTTACAATAAATCTCTATGCGTTCTACATACGTGGCCCAATCTTCAACATCGGCATCGAAATCATTGATGTTACCACGCTTAGGCATCCTCGCAATCTTCTTGAGAAACAAAAAGAAATTTTTCTTTTCTTTTTTTTTTCAAAATGGCGGTTTCCCGCGCTTGTCTTCTTCCCCCGCCTATGAAAATGGCGGCTTCCCGCGTTTGCCTTTCTCCCCCGCTGGCTGTAATGGCGATTGCCGTATTGCTGCGTTCGCCCTCCCCAGCGGTTCTCAAATCATGCCTCCCAGCCCCTCTTGCAGTCCGGTCCTTTCCCCCGGCTGTGGCTGAGTTCTCCGCGGTTTTAAAAAAAATTATTTTTATTTTCTCCCACGCCTCGCAGCCTCGGTAGCTGCCCGGCCTTTTTCCCCGGTCGCGGTCGAGCTCTCTCTCGACGCTGTTGCGTCTCCCAGCCCGCTTGCAGCCCGGTCTTTTACACCGGCTGCGTTTGCATTCACCACGGCTCCCGTGCCTTACGCTGCCCCAGTCTCAGCGCCTCTGGCCCCGACTTCTGTCCGGCTCGTTTCCCCGGCTGTGGTCGAGTTCTCCGCCCTTATATCCTCCGTTTTTCCCTCCCCTACTTCACAGCCAACGTGGCCGACTTGCTGCTCGTCGCTGATCGGCTTACCCACCACCGTGGTAGAAGGGATGATCACTGCCTGTTGCTGATGGAAGGCTTCGTGTCAGGATTCTTCCTTGCTCTTCAGACCCGAGTCTTTTCTCAGCAGGATGATGAGGGCGGATGCCTCTTCTCGGCGCCCGTTAAACTGCCTTGGATATATCTCTGCTGCAGGGTAAGATCGTCATCGTCGCCACTGTTAAGTCTGTGTGTTCTAGTTATTGTTAAATAAGAATCACTGCACACAGGCCACAAGAATAAATTCAACAGGTCTTTACTAGTCGAAGGTCAGGCTGAACTGCCCAATAAATCATTACACAGCACTTATATACCGGTGTGGTCACCACCGGTATTACAGTATACAGCAGCCAAGATAAAGTAGTGCATCTCTTAAAATAGTTCTCTTAAAGGTGGAACGGTTACATACACCACAACTCTATACAGGAGAAAGCAGATAATTGTTTATTAAAAAAACACAGTCACTGTAAGAGAGCCTTGTATGTGTTTCTGAGTCGGACTCCTTGAAGTGTCCATTTCAAATGGCTGCTGAGCACCTGAAGTGCTTTTCACACACTCCATCCATGTTATGGAACTTTTCCCTAACTGGAATAAGAACTGGGGCCTTAATGAGCTTGTGCACAGTGCATGTGCAGACTTTACAGGCTGTCAGCACTTGGACATCACATTAATATGTGCAGTGCACAATGGATGCAGAGCAGGCCTTGGGCTTTCATGCCCAATAATACAGGGCTCTGACACTCAAGGTGCGTCTGCGCTTAAAGCTGTACAGTATGTCCAACCTCAGCCTATTTCCTCACAGATATTTCATAATGCCTCTAATAGCATTATCTCCTCCTATATCAACTTAAACAAAAACTCTGACACTAGCAATTGTAACAGGATTAATAAATGTCTGTTTTACATTTCAGAGGTCTATGATTGTGCCATTTTAATTCTTGATCTGGCTAATAATCGTAATACTTTTTTAAGTATAGCAATTAATGCACAATGTTCAAGATTTGAAGTTCAAATGAGCTTGAAGAGGCCATTTGATACTGATGCTTAATGACAAATGATAGAAAAGGTAATACTCCTTAAGGGAATTATCTGTACTCGAGTACTATGCACTTATAATTACTGGGGTTTAAAATAACTAATCCAAGGGGAAGACGCTTCACAAGAGCTATCTGCTGCTTTTCTATGCGTTAAATCTGTACTATCTCTTGATTGCAAGAACCTTTAAGTATACAGCACATATTTCTGGTGAATGAACAATTGCATGAAATGGCATCATATTTTTGATGCCATGTCCTTGCAATTATGAGCCTAAAGTGTCATTTTGTTTCTTGTACACTAATAACAGTTCTAAAATTGGCTCGTTATGGAATTGATTGGCTTTGAACAGACTACTTCAACAAAATGTAGAAGAAGCTGAAGATTACATGTCATTTTCATTATACCAGGTCAAGCTATGATTTAGCACAGACAGGCCAAATTATAAGTATGTATTTCTTCGTTTTTTTTTCAAGCTGACCTTGTTCAATATTGAGTTCAATTAGTTTGCCTGATTCTAAAATATATGCATTTGGGCACTAACGTAGAGAATGTTCTGAAGTGCTTCACAGAGGTGGAATCCGACAAGAAGGCTTATTAGGAGGGGTGACTTAAAGCTTGATCAAAGAGGTAGGTTTTAAGGAGGGAGTTAAAAGAGGAGAGAGAGGTGGAGAGGCAGAGGAGCTTCGGGAGGCAATTCCAGAGCGTAGGGCCTAGGCAGCTGAAGGTGTGGCCGCTAATGGGGGGTGGGGGGCGTTGGTCAAGAGTCTGAGGAATTTACAGCGGGCTGGAGGGAGGTTACAGAGATAGGAAGAGGCAAGGCCATAAGTGGATTTCAACATGAGGATGAACATCTTAAATTGGAGGTCAGCAAGAACATGATTAATGGGCAAGTGGGACTTGGTGTGGGACAGGATACGGGCAGCAAAGTTTTAGAGGAGATGAAGTTTAGAGTGTGGAGGATAGCAGGGCAGCCAGGAGAGCAGTGGAATAGTTGAGTCTGGAGATGACAAAGGTATGGATGAGTGTTTCAGCAGTATATGGGCTGAGGCAGGGCTGGACGCAGGCAATGTTACAGAGGTAGAAGTGGGCAATCTTTGTGATAGAGAGGACATGGGGCCAGAGAGGCAACAAAATTTGATGCCTGAAATATGACAGTCACAACACAGGAAGTCTATGCAGATTATTTCTAATGTTTTTCAGTCAACTTCAGATATAATGGGCTAAATTTTGCTGACGCTCAGAGTGCGGGTTTGGAGGCGGATCCGCTGTCAAAATCACAAAGATTGACAGCGGGTCGGTATCCCGCTGTAAACCCGCCTCCTTGTCAGTTTCCCAAGTGTCGGATCTGTCATCCCTGAACAGACCCGACTCCAAGCGGCGGGTCAGCCAATTTAGACAGTTAAAAGCTTATTAAAAGGTAGTTAAGAACCATTTTCCCATGTACAGTACTTACCATTTTACCAGGTTTTCAACGAGATTCCCGGAGAGCGGCTATCATGTCAGGTAAATCTGTTGGGTTCTCAATGACTGTGGATTGCTACCCAAGTGCCTACCCTTGTGTGTTGTTAGTTGGTATGATTGGACTAGGATGAGGGTGAGTGTGAGGGGTGGCTAGTGAGATGGGGAAGTGATAATATAGATAGAGAGGGAATGAAGGGATAATTACTAGTCCTAGCCCTTTTAGGGCTACCCCGGATCAGGCGTATTTCTCAGACGTTCACTTTCAACTAAAGTTTGAGGTAGCCGAATCCTAAAGACACTTAATTGGGTCTAAAGGTCCAGACTATCTCTCCCTAAAGGAAAGGAACAACCTGAAATTGTTACCGTCCTCCAGATAGCACTTTTAATAAGTTTAGCTAGACTGTAACGTTCCGGATATTATGAGGGTCCGGAAAACTCCCCCAGAATTCTGCAACTCCTCACCAAAAGAGTGTACAGAAATTGAGTTTGTGAGTTTGATACAGAAGTCTTATGTGAGACAATTCTAAAAATATATAGATTTATTAAAGAACCGACATGTAATTTACAGTTGGTGAGCCAATCACAGCATTAAAAGTTCCAAAAAGAGAAAGCTTACAATTCTATTATCAGAAATCCTTACTCTCAAATCTTAACTTTGCTAGCTTTACAGTTCTTAGTTTTCTACAGGATATCCATCAAAATCAAATACCTTTGATCCCTGAGGTACAAAGAGTTGGAGACATACAGAGCCACGACTGAAGCCAAGAATCACTTTGCCCCTTTAAAGTGAGTCTACTATCCCATTTGAGAGTTCAATATTTATACCCTTTTCCAGTTGTATTTCCTTTAAGGTTTTCTGCTGATGTAAGCTAATTATCATTTTTCTGCTGTTCTTACAGCTCTGCAATTCTTACAGTTACCTCACCTGGTAGCATTACAGAATTATGTCTCTTCTCTAGGTGTTCTAAGTTTACCATTAAAAACGGTGTAATAGCAGGTGTGTTTTACTTGATGTCATTTTTACGAAGGCAGATGTTTCTTACTTTTATGTGCTTCTTTACGAAGTGTAAATTAGAACACCTTGTACAGGGTGAACCATTGTTTGATTCCGAAAGGTTCAGACTACCGGAGCCTTTAACCTTCTGTTTCAATAAGGTTATTGATTCAGTGTCAACAACTATCTTATCTATAGCCAGAATGCTTTCACAGCTTTTTCATCGTTAGGTTTCTAGATTTCCAGACCCAGTTTGTCATGTTTTAATAAGGCCAGAGTTCTTTCATCGAATGGTGTATTTTTCTGAAAGGTTATATGGCTTCTTCCTTCACAGGATGGGTGGAGGTGCAAGGTAACTTGGTGTGAGTAGGGATGTGCAGGAGTAGGGTAGGGAAGGCAGAGTAATGGGGATGTGATGAGTGGCACAGGAGGATGAGGTTGAGTGTGGCTTTGCAGTAACGTTTCATGATTTACTGTGATCATTGAAAGGTTTGCATCACTGCAGCCTGGTCCTCCCGACAACATCCTTGCCTGTGTCCTCCTGTGCAATGTGCAACCAGGCTGCGTTGGTGTCCTGGGGAGGACTCTACCACCCATTGGAAGGGAAGAGAACCTCCCTGCGTGTAGTGACTCCCTCCATAAGCATATGGAGGGAGTCATGGGAGAGCCTGGGTGCAGCTGTGTGCCTTTGTGCAGTGATTGTCAGTGTTTGCAGCACCTCAATGCTGCAGAACACTGACAGCACAACTGTCAAAATTAATGTGGTCATGGCCCCTTTAAGGAAACCGGCTGATGACGCGTCATCAGATGATGTCATCAGACCCGCTTCCTTTTAATTGGCTTTAACAAACCCAATCAGGGCAAAATCACTTGGAAGAGGCGGGATGAAGACGGGTGCGGAGTTTGAGGCCGCTGTCTGCTCCGGCCGCACCGGACTCACCACAGCTGGCGAAATCACGGCCAACACTTCAAAGTAGCAAAAAGGTTTTAAAAAGTAAAACCAGTGATCTTTCTTTGATCGATTACCTGGCCTCTTTTCAATGGCAACATCCAAGAATTTATAAGTAACTGCCAATCTACAGAAACGTCCCTTAATAATTAGCCTCCAATTGACCTTAATTGTCAACTTAAGCCATTTTCCTATAGGAACTATAATGGCCTTAAACAGACAGGCAAGTTAAGCATAGCTTAAAATTAGCAGCAACGCCATACAATGTGCTACAGACTCCAGAGTCCCCATGAGCAACAGTGCAAAAGGTCAGCAAGTATTCTGTAGTGATCAGAGCTAAGATCAAAATATCCAAAATAATAGAAGCAGATTCACAGAAACATAGAAACATAGAAGATAGGAGCAGGAGTAGGCCATTCGGCCCCTCGAGCCCACTCCGCCATTTAATGAGATCATGGCTGATCATCCAAATTCAGTACCCTGTCCCTGCTTTTTCCTCATATCCCTTCATCCCTTTAGCCTTAAGAAATATATCTAATTCCTTCTTGAATATATTTAATAAGTTGGCCTCAACTGCCTTCTGTGGTAGAGAATTCCACAGGTTCACCACTCTCTGGGTGAAGAAATTCCTCCTCATCTCAGTCATAAATGGCTCACCCCTTATCCTTAGACTGTGACCCCTGGTTCTGGACTCCCCCCGCCAGAGCGTTAAAAAAACAAGCCTGAAGGCTTTGTGTCTTAATGCGAGGAGCATTTGTAATAAGGTGGATGAATTGGCTGCGCAAATAGAGGTAAACGAATATGATTTGGTTGGGATTACGGAAACATGGCTCAAGGATGGCCAAGACTGGGAACTCAACATCCAGGGGTATTCGATATTCAGGAAAGATAGGCAAAAAGGAAAGGGAGGTGGGGTAGCATTACTGGTTAAAGAAGGGATTAATACAATTGTAATGAAGGATATTAGCTCTGATGATGTGGAATCTGTATGGGTAGAATTGAGAAATACTAAGGGGAAAAAAACATTAGTGGGAGTGGTATATAGACCTCCAAACAGTAAGGCAGAGGCTGGGGATGGCATTAAAAGGGAAATTAAAGAAGCGTGCAATAAGGGCACAGCAGTCATCATGGGTGACTTTAATCTACATATAGATTGGGCCAACCAAATTAGTAACAATACTGTGCAGGAGGAATTCCTGGAGTGTTTACGGGATGGTTTCCTGGACCAATATGTCGAGGAACCAACCAAAGATCAGGCTATCTTAGACTGGGTATGATGTAACGAGAAAGGATTAATTAGCAATCTTGTTGTACGAGGCCCTTTGGGTTGGAGCGATCATAATATGATCGAATTCTTCATTAAGATGGAGAATGAAATAGTTGACTCAGAGACTAGGGTCCTCAATTTAAATAAAGGAAACTACGATGGTCTGAGCAGCGAGTTGGGTAGGATTGATTGGGGAATGGCACTCAAAGGGTTGACGGTGGATAGGCAATGGCAAACATTCAAAGACCGAATGGATGAGCTACAGAATTTGTTCATCCCAGTTTAGCATAAAAATAAAACAAAAAAGGTGACTCAACCGTGGCTAACAAGGGAAATTAGGGATAGCATAAGATCCAAGGAGAGGACATATAAATTGGCCAGAAAAAGCAATAATCCTGAGGATTGGGAGCAGTTTAGGATTCAACAAAGGAGGACAAAGGGATTAATTAAGAAAGGGAAAATAGAATATGAGAGTAAGCTAGCAGGGAACATAAAAACTGACTATAAAAGCTTTTATAGATATGTGAAGAGAAAAAGATTGGTGAAGTCAAGCGTAGGTCCCTTGCAGTCAGAATCAGGGAAATTTATAACGGGAAACAAAGAAATGGCAGACCAATTAAATACATATTTTGGTTCTGTCTTCACAAAGGAGGACACAAATAACCTCCCAGAGATGCCGGGGAACATAGGGTCCGATGAAAGGGTGGAACTGAAAGAAATCATTATTTGTAGGGAAATGGTGTTAGGAAAATTGATGGGACTGAAGGCCGATAAATCCCCAGGGCCTGATAATCTACATCCCAGGGTACTTAAGGAAGTGGCCCTAGAAATAGTAGATGCATTGCTGGTCATCTTCCAGAACTCGATAGACTCTGGAACAATACCCATGGATTGGAGGGTAGCTAATGTTACCCCACTATTCAAAAAAGGTGGTAGAGAAAAAGCGGGGGATTATAGACCGGTAAGCCTGACATCGGTAGTGGGGAAAATGCTAGAGTCTATTATAACAGATGTAATAGCAGAGCACTTGGAAAGCAGTGACAGGATCGGACAAAGTCAACATGGATTTACAAAAGGTAA
Organism: Somniosus microcephalus; assembly: GCF_052327205.1. NCBI lineage: Eukaryota > Metazoa > Chordata > Chondrichthyes > Squaliformes > Somniosidae > Somniosus > Somniosus microcephalus. The sequence continues at coordinate 70,604,419 of NC_141008.1, forward strand.
ATCATGCTTGACTAATCTACTGGAATGTTTTGAGGATGTAACTGGTAAAATAGATAAGGGAGAACCAGTGGATGTGGTGTATTTGGACTTTCAGAAGGCTTTCGATAAGATCCCACATAAGAGATTAGCGTGCAAAATTAAGGCACATGGGATTGGGGGCAAGGTATTGACTTGGATAGAGAACTGGTTGGCGGACAGAAAGCAAAGAGTTGGAATAAACGGGTCGTTTTCCGAGTGGCAGGCAGTGACTAGTGGGGTACCGCAAGGATCGGTCCTAGGACCCCAGCTGTTCACAATATATATTAATGATCTGGACGAGGGAATTGGATGTAATATCTCCAAATTTGCAGACGACACAAAGCTGGGTGGGAGGGTAAGCTGTGAGGAGGATGTCGTGAAACTCCAGTACGATTTGGACAGGTTGGGTGATTGGGCAGAAACATGGCAAATGCACTATAATGTGGATAAATGTGAGGTTATCCACTTTGGTGGCAAAAAGAGGAAGGCAGATTATTATTTGAATGGCAATAGATTGGGAGAAGGGGAAGTGCAAAGAGACCTGGGTGTTCTTGTGCACCAGTCGCTGAAGGTAAGCATGCAGGTGCAGCAGGCAGTTAAGAAGGCAAATGGTATGTTGGCCTTCGTAGCAAGAGGGTTCGAGTACAGGAACAAGGATGTCTTGCTACAGTTGTACAGGGCTTTGGTGAGACCACACCTTGAGTATTGTGTGCAGTTTTGGTCGCCTTACCTGAGGAAGGAAGTTCTTGCCATGGAGGGAGTGCAGCGAAGATTCACCAGGCTGATACCTGGGATGGCAGGAATGATGTATGAGGAGAGATTGTGTCGATTGGGCTTATACTCGTTGGAGTTTAGAAGATTGAGAGGGGATCTCATCGAAACCTATAAAATTCTGTCAGTCCTGGATAGACTAGATGTAGGAAGGATGTTTCTGATGGCCGGGGAGTCCAGAACCAGGGGTCATAGTCTAAGGATAAGGGGTAAGCCATTTAGGACTGAAATGAGGAGGAATTTCTTCACCCAGAGAGTGGTGAACCTGTGGAATTCTCTGCCACAGAGGGCGGTGGAGGCCAGTTCATTAAATATATTCAAGAAAGAGTTGGATATATTTCTTAAGGCTAAAGAGATCAAGAAATATGGGGAGAAGGCAGGGACAGGGTACTGAATTTGGATGATCAGCCATTATCCCATTGAATGGCGGAGCAGGCTTGAAGGGCCGAATGGCCTACTCCTGCTCCTATCTTCTATGTTTCTATGTTTCTATCAGGAACAGCCTTCCTGCATCTAGTCTGTCTAGTCCTGTTAGAAATTTATAAGTTTCAATGAGATCCCCTCTCATTCTTCTAAACTCTAGCGAATATAAGCCCAATCGACCCAATCTCTCTTCATATGTCATTCCTGCCATCCCAGGTATCAGTCTGGTGAATCTTCGTTGCACTTCCTCCATGGCAAGAACATCCTTCATAAAATGCAAAACTTACATTAATTGATAGAGTTGGGTGATGAGTTCAGTTCTTCAAAGACTTGGGCTCGATTTTAGCAGCTCTGAGGAGGCGGGTTTGGAGGCGTGTCAGCTGGTAAAATCTGAAAAAATGGCTTCAGACACCCAACCCGCCTCCATCCCGCCCCCACGCGATTTTCATGAGTGTCTGTTCAGCTGCTCCCAAACTGACCCGACTCCAACCGGTGGGACAGGTAGTTAAGGCAATTAAGAGCCTGTTAACTGCCTTGATAATCCTATTTTGACAGAGGTTTCCCATTTTCGTGCCTCTGGCTCCTGTTTCCCATCTTGTCAGAAACAGTCCAGCTGCAAGGAGACGAGTTGGTGGAGGACATGATCTGTAGTCATTATTGGTGAAGAACTTTAAAAGCACTCCTGTAACATGGCTGGCATTCAAATGCAACAACTTTGTTGTTGGAGGTTTGGGATAAGATTTTGCAAATCTACTGACCTTGTGACTGGTCAAGCTGACACACATCTGCTGTTTGAACTGATTGGAATAATTTCAGGCCACTTTGAGTGTGCGCTTGCACGCTTCTTGCCTCAACTGAAATCTATAACAACAGGATGGGAACCATTTACATCCTCTCATCCTGGTCGTCCGATTCGGAGGAAGATCAGCGCGGCTTAGTGCTGCCGGATGAACAAGTGGCTCAGCACAGCCTCCTTGGAGGACGAGGAAGAGGATGAGGAAGAGGATGAGGAGGAGGACGGGGAGTGATACCTTGCGGGGCCGGATGTGGCCAATCCAGCAGCAGGCGACCGCATTGCTGGCCATCAGGCAAGGGATGCACTCAGCCATGCCAGATTCGCGTAAGCTAACATTTCAACCACAGGTGGCTGGCACATGGAGATGAATATAAGTCCAACATTCTCAAAACCCCAGGCATCATCCGTCCAATAACCGGTGGTTTGTGCTCAGTGTCACCACCACCATTCTACATGGAATTCTCCCCGAACCCTCACCCTTGAACTTCCATTTCCCAGAACACAGAGGCCACACTTCAGGTGATCTCAGCAGATCATTAAACCTTTTCCCACACTGAATCCATGTGCGTCTGCACACAGACCTCGAGCTCAAGCTGCCTTGGTTTGCTAAGGAGGCCTCCTCCTTCTGTTTCCAGGGAAGAGGAGCTCCTGACGTCCTGTAACTCCCTCAACAAGAGCATGGAGAGAGCCCTCATTGAACCTGAATGCAGCCTTAGTTATTGGAGCTGCCGCTCCTGCAGCTCCCAGCACCTTTCAGAGAAAAAAGCATTAATATTAGTAAGCCAATGATTGGAACAAATCTGGCATCTTTTTCATTTCATAGTCAGGTAATAAATTGATATATAAAAAAATCATAAATATATTTCTGGAATAATATGACCAGCAATTTCATTCATTAAATTTTGTTCAGAACAGATGCTGCCAACTCCCCTTTCTATATAATACAGTACCAATCCAAAGGGGACATGGCCCCTTTAAATTTTCATTCAACAGTGCGTCATCAGACACGAGAAACTGACAGCCTCCAAGCAATAGCCTGGAGGAACCTGCACATCGGCTGTAATGAAGCCAATCATGGTAAAATCGTAAATTCTGGGAGGCGGCAGCCAGGAGTGGGTTGGAAAGCCTCCGAGCAGCGGTCCTGCACTCAGCCCGCCTCCATTAGTAAAATCGCGGCCTTTGACCACACGCAATGCTGCCACATTAATCCTTTTTCTCTTCCTTTATCAATCTCAATTTTTTTGACCAGTCTGTTCTTGCAATTACCCATGTGTTTCAATGATCTTCAGGTGTTCTTTCAACCTCAGAACCTTTGTTGATTGCAATGCTCCAATGTGCTTGACTTTCAGTTGTAGATTATATGAGTTCTTGTGATGAGAAATTGATCAATTTTCCCAACAAGTACTTTATTGTTCGTTGAAAACAGCTTTCTGTCATGTGCCTGCACTCAGTCATTTTCCACTTTTATTTGAGTAGGTCAGCTGGTTCATATCGACTACAGTGGTTATTTGAAATAACAGCAGAAAATGCTGGAAGCACTCAGCAGGCCAGGCAGCATCCGTGGAGAGAGAAACCGAGTTAACATTTCAGGTCTGGGACCCTTCATCAGAACTGGAAAAGGTTAGAGATGTAACAGGTTTTAAGCAGCTGCAGAGGCTGGGAAAAGGGGGGAGGGGAAGAAAGAATAAAAGGAACAGTCTGTGCTAGGTGTGATTGTGGTGTATGTAACCTGTTCCACCTTAAGAGAACTTAAGCCTGGTCCACCTTAAGAAAGGTACTACTTTCTTTGGCTGCTGTATACGTAATACCGGTGGTGACCACACCGGTATATAAGCACAGTGTAATAATATTGTATTCAGTATATTCCGACCTCCAACCAGTAAAGACCTGTTGAATTTACTCTTGTGGTCTGTGTAGTAATTCTCACTATAACACACAGACTTAACAGTGGCGACAAGTCCGATTCTTACCCTGCTGCAGTAATTTCCACGGCGACTTCGTCCACAGACAGGACGTCGAAGAGAGGTTTCCACCCTCATCACCTACGGGAAGACACGTCGAGCGGCAGGCATTGAGCAACCGGAGTGCAGAAGACATCCTGACCTCGAAGCCTCCATCAGCAACTGTCAGCTTCTTCTACTACCTCGTGGTGGGTAAGCCGGGCAGCGACGCGACAGAAAGTCAACCGCGTTGGCTGTACAGACGGGGCTGGGAAGACGGAGGAATAAGGGCGGTGAGGTCAATCGCGACCAGAGATAAGGGCCGGGCCGCTTTCGAGTGAGAGGCGCAGCGTGGGACATCGATCGCGACCGGAGATAAGGGCCGCATTCGGGCTAAAGGCGCAGCGTCTGGGGAAACTGAAGGCGCGAGAGCCGCGGTGAAGCGGAGATAGCGTCGGGGGACGGGTGAAGACCGCCAAGCGCGGGAAAACCGCCATTTTGTGGGCGGAGGATGACGGCAAGAGCGGGAAGCCGCCATCTTAGATAACATTAAAAATACGATAAATTGCTACGATGCCTAAACATGGGAACATTAATGCCTTCGACAGTGATATAGAAGACTGGGCTATGTATGTAGAACGCATACAAAACTATTGTAAGGCAAATAAAATTCCTGAGACAGATAAAGCACTAACATTACTAAACTTAATGGGTGCGAAGACATACGGGCAATTGAAACACCTGTTATCACCAGATGAACCGGCGGATAAGACGTTCGAACAGATTGTTACTGTCCTAAAAAATCATCTTAGCCCCACGCCGCTGATGCTAGTGGAACGATTTAAATTTTACGATAGAAGACAGCTGCAAAATGAAAGCAATGCTGAATATTTGATGGAATTACGTAAGCTAGCAAAATATTGTCAGTTTGGAACGGGACTGACAGAGGCACTTCGAGATAGATTTGTGTGTGGTTTATTTAAACAGGATACACAAAGGCGACTGCTCAAGGAGAATGAGCTGTCTCTCGAGAAGGCGGTCACTATGGCAGCAGCACACGAGGCCGCAGCGAGAGGCACGGCAGTAATGCAGCTACGGCCACCGGAACTCGGTACAAACAAATTGGGTTTGAGTTCTGTCAAATGTTATCGTTGTGGAAAGACAACGCACGATCAGAACCAGTGTTGGTTTAAAAACCAAGAATGCAGAACGTGTGGCAGGCTTGGCCACATAGCTAAAGTATGCCGGTCAGGAAAGAAGACCAGCAATAAAAAGTCACCGCAAGGAAAATATGCAAAGGTAAACAAGGTGACAAAGAACAGTTTGACTGAACAGAAGTCAGATTCAGACGCTAGCAGTAATGGCCTGGATAGCTTAAGAATACACAACGTTGGTAAGGATACAGACCTCCAGACAATTTGGGTCACTCTTAAGATAGCAGGAGTCCAAGTAAAAATGGAATTGGACACTGGATCGGCATTGACGGTCATGAATAAGAAAGATTACAGAAGGTTATTCCAACATATTCCCTTACAGGATACGGAGATTATATTGAAAACGTACACGGGGCAAAGAGTGTACCCCATCGGAAAAATAGAGGTAGAAGTGGTCCACAAGGGCGAAGGAAGCCAAGTAATGGACTTATATGTGCTACCTGAAGGAGGTCCACCACTACTAAGACGGGAGTGGATTAGGAAAATGAATATGGACGGGCACTCCTTGAAAGCACTAACGGTAGATTCCGGGGAAACAGCTGTCAAACCTAAACGATTGTCCAGAATATTGGAAGAGGCTAAAGAGGTGTTCCAGCCAGGACTGGGAACACTGAGAGGAATTACGGCAAACATCAAGATTGATGAACATGCACAACCAAAATTTTTTAAAGCCAGACCGGTACCCTATGCAATACGACCTGCGGTTGAAGCGGAGCTGGAAGCACTAGAACGTTCAGGGGTACTGTCTAAAGTAGATTGGAGTGAGTGGGCTACGCCCATTGTTCCCGTTATGAAACGTCCTGCGAACAATAAGCCAGGAGATCCAGGGAAGGTTCGCATCTGTGGAGATTTCAAGATCACCGTTAATCCGGTGCTTCACACGGTGCAGTATCCGCTTCCACGGATTGAGGATATTTTCGCTTCACTGTCTGGCGGGAAACACTTCACCAAGATAGACCTGGCGCAGGCGTACTTGCAGATGGAGGTTGAAGAAGAGTCACGCCAATACCTCACGATCAACACGCATCGAGGGTTGTACCGGTACAATAGGCTGGTTTTTGGTGTGGCATCGGCTCCAGCAATTTGGCAGAGGGCCATGGAGCAAGTATTACAGGGAATTCCAGGCACACAATGTTACCTGGACGACATTCTGATCACAGGTGATGGTGATAAACAGCATCTCGCTAACTTGGAACTGGTGCTCAACAGACTGAAAGATTATGGACTTAGAGTAAATCGGCAGAAATGTGAATTCTTCCAGAAGCGGATCTCATACTGTGGTCATGTCATTGACCGGGAGGGGCTTCATAAGTCTCCTGACAAGATAGCGGCAGTTGTAAAGGCTCCCGCTCCGGAGAATGTCTCTCAGTTGAGGTCGTTTCTAGGATTAATTAACTATTACCATAAATTTCTGCCAAATCTATCCACGGTGCTGCATCCGTTGAACGCTCTTTTACAGAAAGGGGTACCATGGGACTGGGGCGAAAACTGTAAGAAGGCATTTCGCAAAAGCAAAGAATTGATCACCTCAGAGGAAGTGTTGGCTCACTTCAACCCGACACTGCCGATTCGGTTGGCTTGTGATGCTTCTCCATATGGTATTGGGGCAGTACTCTCACATAAATTGCCAAATGGCACGGAAAGGCCAGTCGCGTTTGCATCCAGATCATTGACCTCCGCTGAGCGCAACTATGCGCAGATCGATAGGGAGGCCCTTAGCCTTGTATGGGGAGTGAAGAAGTTTAATCATTACCTACAGGGCCAAAAATTCACACTTCTGACGGACCATCTACCGTTGGTGTCCATTTTTAACCCTAAGAAGGGTGTTTCGGTGATGACAGCACAGAGACTCCAGAGATGGTCTCTTTTCTTAGGGGCACATCAATATCAGATAGAATTCAAAGGTACGAAACAGCATGGCAATGCTGATGGCCTGTCGCGCCTGCCACTACCTGAAGATGAAGACACGACGGAAGTTGACCCTGTGGAGTTATTTCATTCGACCATTATCGAGTGTTTACCTGTCACCAACGCAAGTATTGAAAGAGAAACCAGGAACGACCCGACACTGTCCAGAGTCTACGAGGTGACAGTGAAAGGATGGCCAACACGGGGTGATCCTCTGTTACTGGCATTCTCGGCAAGGCGAGACCAGCTGTCCGTCTGCCATGGTACTTTGATGTACGGGACAAGAGTGATTATTCCTCCCAAGTTAAGGGAAAGAGTTTTAAAAGAACTACATGAAGGTCATCTGGGGGGAGTTAAAATGAAAAGTCTTGCTAGGGCTTACGTATGGTGGCCGGGTATTGACCAACAGATTGAGGAGTTAACGAAAAGCTGCGCTGGGTGTCAAAAAGTGCAAAATGCACCTCCGATAGCACCGCTACACCCATGGGAATGGCCTTCAGCCCCATGGCAACGCGTACACATTGACTTTGCTGGTCCATTCATGGACTCCATGTTCCTAATCGCGGTGGACGCACATTCCAAATGGCCAGAAGTCATCAAGATGAATACCACTACTTCAGAAAAGACAATTGCGGTGTTAAGAACAATATTCGCAAGGAACGGATTGCCAGAACAGATCTGTTCGGACAACGGACCACAGTTTGTATCGGAAGAATTCCAACAATTCTTAAAGAAGAATGGAGTTAAACATTATACCTCTGCCCCATATCATCCGGCGACAAGCGGGTTGGCTGAAAGATTTGTCCAGACATTCAAAAAGGCTATTAAGGCCATGAATGATGATCAGATTCCGCTGCAACACAAGGTCGATAAGTTCCTGATGTCATATAGAAACGCCAATCATGCCGTGACTAACCAAAGTCCTGCTATGATGTTTTATAACAGGAGGTTGCGGTCCAAGTTGGACTTGTTAAAACCAAATGTGCGGAGGGAAGTGGAAAACAAACAGTTTCGGCATATTAACAGCAAGACCACTCGAACTTTCGACGTAGGACAACCAGTGATGGCAAGGGGCTATGGAAACGACAAATGGCAGCCCGGAACAATCCGGGCCAGACAAGGACCTCTGATGTACACCGTAGATATTGGTCATAATGTGATAAGGCATCATGCGGATCAACTGGTAGAGTCGAGAGCAAGGGTCGAACCCATGGCTGTGACAGAGACAGCTGTGGAAGACGTTCATGAACCTAAAGCATCTACCTCGGCCGAGAATGTATTTGATGATGATGACACCCAATACATTGGCAACCAACTAGAGGAGGCGCCTCAACAACAAGAATCAGAGACCACTGAAAGGCGTTATCCAAGCCGAATCAGAAAGCCTCCTGAGAGACTGAACCTTTGAACTGTTATACCTGAAGTTATATATGTATATATGTTATGTTTATTTGGGGACATGACTGTTAAGCTAAAAAGGGAGGATTGTGGTGTATGTAACCTGTTCCACCTTAAGAGAACTTAAGCCTGGTCCACCTTAAGAAAGGTACTACTTTCTTTGGCTGCTGTATACGTAATACCGGTGGTGACCACACTGGTATATAAGCACAGTGTAATAATATTGTATTCAGTATAGTCCGACCTCCAACCAGTAAAGACCTGTTGAATTTACTCTTGTGGTCTGTGTAGTAATTCTTACTATAACACACAGACTTAACAGTGATGAAATATGCCTTCATCAGACCTGCTTGTATTTTACCTGCTTGTATTGTGTGAACCACACCCTTTTGTTCCTATTGTGTGTATTGGCTACGCCCCTGTCTTTTGCCATATAAAGGTCTCAGGAGCTGTATGAGTCACTCACTACCAGATGAACTCGATGTGGGGAGACCTGCTATGCTGCTATGTTCTTAGTGATTAAAAGCCTTTAGTTGAATCCTTTAAAATCCTTGTCTTTGAGTTATTGAAGGCACATCAATAGGGTTGGAGGCAGGAGAGATTAAATGTTGCAAATGGGGATGGCGGAATCATCAACAGCCGCCTGAAAAATGGGGGCAGGGGTTATGGTCTGAAATTGTTCAACTCAAGGTTGAGTCCAGAAGGCTGTAACGTGCCTAATCGGAAGATGAGGTGCTGTTCCTCGAGCTTACGTTGAGCTTCATTGGAACAGTGTAAGAGGCCAAGGACGGAGAGGTCAGAGTGGGAGTGGAGCGAAGAATTAAAGTGACAGGTGACCGGAAGCTCGGGGTCACCCTTACGGGCTGAACGAAGGTGATCCGCAAAGCTGAATTCTGATTGGATGCCTTACTGTGGAATTTCTGTTAAATTTTACCGTAGAGATTGTCAGGCGGATTTTTTTCCCCCTATTAACTGCTTGAAAATCCACCCACTAACATTTAGTTCTACAACTTGGACAATCTTGATAGAATCATAGAAAGTTACAGCACGGAAGGAGGCCATTTCGGCCCATCGTGTCCGCGCCGGCCAACAAAGAGCTATCCAGCCTAATCCCAGTTCCCAGCTCTAGGTCCGTAGCCCTGCAGGTTACAGCATCCCAAGGGCACATCCAAGTACTTTTTAAATGTGGTTAGGGTTTCTGCCTCTACCACCCTTTCAGGCAGTGAGTTCCAGACCCCCACAACCCTCTGGGTGAAGAAATTTCCCCTCAAATCCCCTCTAAACCGTCCCCCAATTACTTTAAATCTGTGCCCCCTGGTTTTTGACCCCTTTGCTAACTGTCTTAGGAGAACTTACAGTTGAAGAATAGCATATCATGAATATTTAATAGGAAGATCTTGTAACTTAGGGCTGGGTAATCTATTGAGCAGTACAACAATGTTCCAATTGTTTTTCTATCATTAATAGCATCTATTGAGTAAGTATTTTTTAAAAACATGTTGTGGCAGAGTTAACTCTTGATATTCAACCTCTTCTGAAAATTCCTACTCGTACAATCGGGGTGAAAAATGGTTCCGTGACCAAACCCTGAGACAATGAACACAAATGAAAATTTGTTAAATTGTTTAAAAAATTGAATTTTAAACATACATTCAAATGAGTAATAGATGTTAACAACAACAGAAATGTGCTAACTCAAAGATTGTAGGGCTGATTTTAACTTGCCTGTGTCCAGTGGGCGCAAGGGGATTAAGATGGTGGGGGGCGGTTGGGGGGGGGCGGAGGGATTCACGCCACGTTCAGACGCGTTCACGCCCCCACCATTTTCACTTGCCTGAATTCAGGCATGGGAAGGCCCACCCGTCCCAGAGGAGCAGGTGCCTAATTTAAATGGCAGAGTCACGTCCCGATGATGTCGTTGGGACACGCACTCCATTTTAACCGCGGGGCCAACTGAGGCCTGCACGGGCTCCAACCCGCCAGCAAAAGCTAGTGGCAGCAAAGATCCTGGCTACAAGAGGCCCAAGTAAGTGATTGGACCAGGAAGAGCAGGAGTGCTCCTCCATCCCATCCCACCCCATCCCCAAATCCTTACTTACCTTGCTGGGAATATTTCCATGGGTTCTCAGTAATGGCCTGCCACCCCACCAATTTTTACTCCCGCACGCTGGGCGGTGATGTCATTTCCACCGGCTTCGTCAGGGCAAGGATGTGAGGCTCGGGTAGGCCTCACACATCCAGGGGGACAGTCCACTGCCCACTTCGGCACCCACACCCCCGATTCTTGCCCCAAGTTAAAATCAGCCCTTGAAAACAAATGTAGGTCCATTACAGTCAGAAACAGGAGAATTTATAATAGGGAACACGGCAGAGATGACAGAATGGCTGCTGCATTCTCCAACGCAACAGCCATCTGATTTCTGCTCAGGAAAGAGGTTTGGTGAGTCTTGATTTCTAGACACAAAAGGCATCAAGGGGTATGGGGAGAGAGTGGGAGTATGGTATTGAGATAGAGGATCAGCCATGATCATATTGAATGGTGGAGCAGGCTTGAAGGTCCGAATGGCCGACTCCTGCTCCTATATTTCTATGTTTCTATGTAATCTGTAATGTCTTTTTTCCTTCATAACAAATATTATGCAAAATAATCACTTGCCTCCTTTTAAGAAATCAATATAGTCTATGTTTTTGTTAAGTTCTGAAAGCTGTACATTCATATATGTATTTTATAAAGCTATTATATTTTTGATTGCACAATGTTTATGGGAAGGCTGCATTGCTACATGCAGGCATCTTGGGATGACGTGTGTCTGTATTGGGAGCAATGCGGGTCAAAGGGTTGATCCTGGTTTCTGGGAGTTCGTTTAGCCCTGGGGGCGGAGGGGGGAAAGGCTTAACTTAATTGCAGTCATAAGCAAAAAGCAAAATACTGCAGATTCTGGCAACAACGGAGGGAAAGCAGAAATGCTGAAAACACTCAGCAGGTCAATCCGGATCGATGGAGAGAACAGACAAGTTAATGTTTCAGTTGCAGATCCTGCTTCAAAAAGATCATGTCGGTTGGGGTTGATGTACTTTATGGTCAGTGGGGGACTTGTTGTGCATGAGTGAGTCTCGAAGAATGGGCCCAGAACAGTTCAGTAATTCTCTTGGGATGTCGCTTGTTCTGCTTGGGATGTGTCCCATTTGCACTTCTGGCACATGCTTGTTGTGGGGTTGCACCACAGAAGAGGGAATGCACCTTCTTACAGCCCGTAGTGAGTTGTGTTTGTCTGATCTTCAGTGGACAAGCCCAGCAAGCACTGAACTGGGTCTTATTGAATTGGTTCTTATTGAAGAAGTTCTGCTCTTCTCTTCGACGGGATCTCCGTTTGGCTCTTCAACCTTGTTACACTTCATCTAGAGCCATCATTTCCTGCTTTTTTCTCAGTTCTGAAGAAGGGTTTCAACCTGAAACGTTGACTCTGTTTCTCTCTCCATGGATGTTGCCGGGCCTGCTGAGTTTTTCCAGCTTTTTCTGCTGTTATTTCAGATTTCCAGCATCCGCAGTTTTTTGCTATCATCTTATTGAATTGGTTTTGCCCTTTGATAGGAGCTGTGAAAAAATGTTTACAACATAACAGTTTGATCTAGATTAACCTGGCTTAGAATTTAAAGCAGAATTTGTCATCTGTTTTACTTGCAACGCTTTGGTAACGGAATGTTTTTTGGCAGCTGTTTAGGTCAGTATAAAATCATTTCTCATTGTAAAAGATGCAAGATGTTATGAATTCTGCAATCACTCAAGATCATCACTAAGTGATCCATTATTTCAAACATGTGGAGAAAAATTACAGGGAAAGAGCCGGGGAGTGGGACTAACTCGATTGCTCTTTGAAAGGGCCAGCACAGACATGATGGGCCGAGTGACCTCCTTTCTATGATTCTATGATAAAGAAATTGCCAGAGCTTCAGATCAGTCGAAGCTCCAGATTAAATCAGGAGTGTTTACCTTGAGACCAATTACACAAAGCAAAGCTTGCAGCTGGATCAGGTCCAGCCTGGTGCCAAAGTAAAATGCTTCATATAACCAGGGCTAATGATCGCTAACTACTTCCTCCCGAATGGGTACATCTGGGCTGGTGCTTGGACAGGTAAGATGCCATGATGGAGTTAGTGAGGATGTGGCAAGAGTTGGAGATAAACTCTTACAATCCACAATTCAAAATAAAATAAGCGAGCATTTAGAAATGCTTGGGTTAATGATATGTTGATAGGGTGAGAGGAAGTAAGGTGGGAGGAGGCTCGTGTGGAGCATAAACACTGGCATTAATCTGTTGGACTGAATGACCGGTTTCTGTACTGTAAAATTCTATTCTGGAAGAAGAGGAAAATTAGCCTCACTTAGTGTATTGGCACTAATATACCTTGGGAAAAATTACACTTAAACCAATCCACTTTAATGGTGTGCTGAGACATTTCCTGAGTGATACTTTAAATTTATTCCATCAAGTTGCTCCAACACTAGTACTTCATCTACATGCTTTCCTGTACAAAATGCTTTCTTCAGACACAAACCAAATTTGGAAGGACAAAATCTCCACTTTTACTGCTAGGTGTTTTTTCACACTTCAAATGGTTACATAAAATTTTCACACACCTCCCATTACTGATTTTTGATTCCTAATAACAACACTGACAGATAATACTCATTTCTCGAGTGTCATTTGTAAGTGCTGTACCATCTGATTTTGTCCAATGTTCATGGTACATTTAATATGAAGTTTCGAACCACATTAGTTACCAGAGTTACGCCTCTTCTGATATGCTGGTGCCACAGAGGCAAGGCATCAATGTAATGTGTAGATTTTATTCCTACTTTGGTTCTCAAAACAATGCAAGGCTTTCACATATGCAACACATTTGATGATATTTTAAAACAGTAGCTAGCTGATTTTCCTACTTGCGATCAAGAAAGTAATGTACATAGACCTTATAGAACTGCAGATGCATGGTGTTATAATAAAATATGTAGGGGGAGAAATTCGACATGTTAGCGCCTCCCGTTAGCGCCTGGGGGGTCGCTAACAGGGTGCTAATGGGTTTGCGAATCCAACCCTGCATGCGAAATTCACCTGGGATTTAGCGCTGGCGCTAACAGTTAGCGCCTAGGCCTTTAGTGCCTGGCAGATCGTGACATCAACGCATGTGGAACGCCCCGGTAATGGCCCAGATGCAAAATTGACTGTCGCCCCCTGCTTTAGCACCTGGCGTGAACAACGGCAGGAAGAGGAGGTGTGATGCAGTCAGATGGCCATTGTAGAAGCGGTATTTAAAGGGATGAACATCCGGTTTTATTTTAGTGGCCAATCAATGCTGCCTTCTCAGTTTGACATTGTGAAACAACGTTTTTCAGTGAGAAAAGTTTCTTACTTTCAGGAGTGTTCTGCCTGTTAAAAATTTGTCACTTTCATTCTGCTAAGATTTCAATGTCCTACACTTGGTTACATTAATGGGGGGGTGTACTGGCACTCGACCTCGCCCTCCAGCATCAACGTCGGAGGCAGCGGAGGCAGAGACAAAGATTTGAAAATGTGGCCAGAGGGAGGAGGGCCAACAGGGCTGTCAACAGGAGGCCTTACCTGTTACATCCATGTAATACAGGTAGACTACCCTTTATCCAGACTTCCGAAAACCGAAACCCTCTAAAAACCGAAGGTTTTTTCGGTCAGCGTAAGTCCAGCGTAAGTCGTGCGCATGACCCCCCGCGGACCCCCGCCGGCCCCGGCCCCCGCCGACCCCCCCGCGGACCCCCGCTGGCCCCGGCCCCGCCGACCCCCGCCGACCCTGACCCCCGCCGACTTACGCTGAGCGTCAGCGTAAGTCGTGCGCACGACCCCCCCGCCGACCCCCCCGCCAACCCCCCGCGGACCCCCGCCAGCCCCGTCCCCCGCCGACCCCCCCGCGGACCCCCGCCGACCCCGACCCCCGCCGACTTACGCTGAGCGTCAGCGTAAGTTGTGCGCACGACCCCCCCGCCGACTCCCCGCGGACCCCCGCCGGCCCCGGCGGGGGTCCGCGGGGGGGTCGGCACCGGCGGGGGTCCGCGGGGGGGTCGGCGGGGGTCGGGGCCGGCGGGGGTCCGCGGGGGGGTCGGTGGGGGGGTCGGCAGGGGTCGGGGCCGGCGGGGGTCGGCGGGGGGGGTCGGCGGGGGTCGGGGCCGGCGGGGGTCCGCGGGGGGGGTCGGCGGGGGGTCGTGCGCACGACCCCCCGCCAACCCCCCCGCGGACCCCTGCCGACCCACCTTCCGAAATCCGAAATTCTCCGAAAACCAAAACACGGCTGGTCCCGAGGTTTTCGGATAAAGGATAGTCTACCTGTAATAAGAAAAGGACTGCAGAGAACGGTACAACAGGTGTTTACTCAACGTGGTTCAAACTGCAACTGAAACAACAGATTACTACTCAGCGTTATATACAGGTGTGGTCACTGCCGGTACTACAGTATACATGAGCTGTAGAAAGTTGTTCCCCCCCTTAAAGGTACATACATTACAATTCCTCCCCTTTTAGATTAACAGTACCATAACACTCATTTAACAATTAAATATCAAACTAATTACAATTAACACTTTTAACATGCAACATTAGCTGAAAATAGTCTATTTATATATTCAGTCTTTGGGGAGGCTTCCTGATCCTTTCTGGACAGCGCCTTTCCCGAGTGTCTTGCTCTTGGTGCGGAGGCGATTCTGGCCCCCTGTCGTCGGTTGGTTCATCAGCTTCCGATGCTACTGTTTCTGGGGTAGATGCTACCTGTACATCGGGTTCATCACCAGGTACGTATGGGCGAGGCATGGGGTTGACTTGTTCCTGTGACTCTAGGATCTGGTCAGCATGGTGTCTCACGATGCTCTCCCCAGCGTCCACTGTGTACATTAGTGGGCCCTGCTGTGTGCATATCGTTCCTGGCTGCCATTTTTCTGTTCGGTAGTCGCGGGCCAAGACTGGTTGTGTAGTGTCCGTGTGTTGATAGAGACACTGAAGACAGGAGTTGGTTCATAGGTGTTTACTAAGCAAAGTCTGGAGGGGTACTAACAGATATAACACAATATACAGGCTTATATAGCCCGAGTGGCCATTACCGGCATTACAGCACATATGGGGCTCTTAAAGGCACATACACTACAATTCCTCCCCTTTTAGCTAACCAGTACATCATATTTTAAGTAATTATTAATTACATGTTATAAGAAAAATAATATACACATTGCTATAGTTAATTATTTATAAGTCAGTCTCTCTGGAGGCTTCCTGACTCGGTCCGGATAACGCCTCGGTGGTGTAGTAGTTTCTGGTGGTGTAGTAGGTGCTTTTGGCAAGGCTGATTCAGCTTGAATGCCAGTGTCGGGTTCATCGGGTTCCAGTATCACCGGATCGGAGGTAGATATGGGTATCTCTACTTCATCGTTCGGCATATAGAGTTGTGGTGTAGGTTGTCCCTTTTCGGATGACTCTATGATTTGGTCAGCATGGCGCCTTATTATGCCTTCTCCAATGTCCACAGTATACATCAGTGGTCCTAGTCGTGTGCAGATAGTTCCAGGCTGCCATTTCTCGGTACGGTAGTCCCGGGCCAAAACTTGTTGACCTACCTGGAAGGTTCTAGTTGGCCTTTCATTCATGCCTTGAAACTGCCGGTTCTCCACGTCCCTTCTGATGTTGGGCTTGACCAAATCCAGCCGGCATCTTAGGTTTCTATTGAAGAACATCATGGCGGGAGTTTGGTTGGTAACCATATGTGTTGCATTCCTGTATGCGAACAAGAAGTTATCCACCTTGTGCTGAAGTTTTATGTCTTCATTACCCATGGCCTTTATGGCCTTCTTGAAGGTCTGGACAAACCTTTCAGCCAATCCATTGGTGGCGGGATGGTATGGGGCGGACGTGTAGTGCTTAACCCCATTGATTTTTAAGAACTTCCTGAATTCTTCGGACACAAATTGCGGTCCATTATCAGAACAGATCTGTTCCGGCAGCCCATTCCTGGCAAATATGGTCCTTAATACTGTGATGGTTTTTTCCGTGGTGGTGGAGGACATCTTTATTACCTCCGGCCACTTGGAGTGTGCATCAACCGCGATTAAGAACATTGAGTCCATAAATGGACCAGCAAAGTCGATGTGTACCCTTTGCCAGGGAGATGAGGGCCACTCCCATGGATGTAGAGGGGCTTGTGGTGGAGCGTTTTGGACCTTCTGGCATCCTAGGCAGCTCTTGGTCATTTCTTCGATGTCTCCATCGATACCTGGCCACCATACAAACGCCCTGACTAGGTTCTTCATTTTCACTCCACCCAGATGCCCCTCGTGAAGCTCCTTTAGCACTTTATCCTGGAGTTTGGGTGGAATAACCACTTTGGATCCACACAACAAGGTTCCTCGGCACACTGACAGCTGTTCTCTTCTTTGCGAGAATGCTGGCAACAGTGGTTCGCCATGTGCTGGCCATCCCTTCACTGTTAAATCGTAGACCCGTGAGAGAGTCGGGTCATTTCTCGTTTCCCTTTCAATGGCAGAATTTGTTACTGGTAGACATTCCACTATGGTAGAGTGGAACATCTCCACTGGGTCTACTGTAGGTGTCTCTTCTACTGTTGGCAACGGTAGGCGCGATAAACCGTCAGCATTCCCATGCTGTTTTGATCCTTTGTATTCTATGTTGTATTGGTGTGCCCCTAGAAAAAGGGACCACCTCTGTAGCCTTTGCGCTGTCATAATGGGAACACCCTTTTTAGGGTTGAATATGGAGATGAGGGGTTGATGGTCAGTCAACAAGGTAAATTTTTGTCCGTGTAGGTAATGGTTGAATTTCTTCACTCCCCATACCAAGCTGAGTGCTTCCCTGTTGATTTGGGCATAGTTACGCTCAGCTGAGTTCAATGAGCGTGACGCAAAAGCTATCGGCCGTTCCGAGCCATCAGGGAATTTATGCGATAATACTGCTCCTATGCCGTAAGGGGATGCATCGCACGCCAGTCTGATTGGCAGTGATGGGTTGTAATGAGCCAAAACTTCTTTGGATGTGATTAAGTCTTTGCATTTATGGAAGGCACGTTTGCAGTCTTCGTTCCATTTCCAAATTACTCCTGTTTGTAGCAGTTCATTAAGAGGGTGTAGAAAAGTTGATAAGTTCGGTAAAAATTTATGATAGTAATTTATTAATCCCAGGAATGACCTTAATTGTGAAACATTTTCAGGTGCTGGGGCTTTTATGACCGCTTCAATTTTTTCAGGTGACTTATGCAACCCTTCCTTATTTATTATGTGGCAACAATATGATATTTGATTTTGGAAAAATTCACACTTGGGGCGATTTGCTCGTATGCCCCGTTCTCTCAGCCTAGTGAGCACCTGCTCTAAATTGGCAAGGTGCTCGTTGTCGTTTTCTCCTGTTACAAGGATGTCGTCTAGGTAGCATTGAGTCCCTGGAATCCCTTGGAGGACTTGCTCCATAGCTCTTTGCCAGATAGCTGGAGCGGATGCTACTCCGAAAACCAGTCGATTGTACTGGTACAGACCTTTGTGTGTATTTATCGTGAGATATTTTTTAGAGGCCTCTTCAACCTCCATCTGTAGATATGCCTGTGCCAAGTCAATTTTGGTGAAACGTTTCCCTCCGGATAGTGAGGCAAAAATATCTTCTATCCTCGGAAGAGGATACTGTACCGTGTGAAGGACCGGGTTTACAGTCACCTTGAAGTCTCCACAGATGCAAATTTTTCTCTGTTCTTCAGATTTATCATTCTTCAATGCTTTCTTCATGACTGGGACGATGGGTGTTGCCCACTCGCTCCAATCTATTTTAGATAATACGCCTGCCTTTTCCAAATTCTCCAGCTCTACCTCGACTGCTGGACGAATTGCGTATGGCACCGGTCTTGCCTTAAAAAACTTGGGAATTGCTGCATCTTCCACTTTTATTGAGGTGGTGATGCCTTTCAAGGTTCCTAGTTTCTCTTGAAACACTTCCTTGGCGTTGGCCAAGATGTCTTTTAATCGTTCAGGTATGACGTCATTATCATTTTTTTCCTTACTGGTCACCGTCAGTGCCTGAATGGAGTGCCAGTCTAAACGTATTTTCCTGATCCATTCACGTCCCAACAGCGGTGGACCACCATCTTGTAGAACGTATAAATACAACTTCTGTACTTCCTTGCCGTTGTATACAACAGGCACCCTTATTTTTCCTTTGGGGTATACTTTCTGTCCCGTATATGTTTTCAAGATAATGGATGTGTCTTTTAAAGGTATATGCGGAAATAGCCGCTCGTAATCCCGTCGATTTATGATGGTCAGAGCTGATCCTGTATCTAGCTCCATTTTAACTGGGGACCCTGCTATTGTGAGGGTAACCCAAATGGTCTGGTAATCTTCTTTGGCAATTACATTATGTAATTTGAGAGAGCTTAGTCTCTTGTTCCCGGAGTCGCTATCGCTCTTCCGGTCTTCGGAGCTACTGTCCGTCATCATTTGTACCTTTCTGTTCTTTTCCTTATTGATTCTTTTCCTGTTAGTGGATTTTTTGTTTCCAGATCGGCACACACGTGTAATGTGTCCCATCTTTCCACATTGCCTGCATGCTTTGTCCTTGAACCAGCAGTCCCTCTGGTCATGGGTGGATCTGCCACAGCGATAACATCTCTCAAAACCCCGTGTCATTTCATGGGTGCTGAAGTCCTGTGGCCTTTGCTGTATCTCTGCAGCTCCTCTTGCACTGAAAGCCTTGTCCAGTGTTAAATCTTTCTCAGAAAATAGCCTTTTTTGTGTTCCTACACTTAGGAGACCGCAGACGAATTTGTCTAGCAGAGAATCTGCCAGTCCTGCCTCGAATTGGCAGTGTAGGGTATCAACAATCTCCTTAAAATTCTTGTCCATCGGTTCGGCTGGAGTGATTAAGTTTCGTAACAGCTTGTATGTCTTTGCGCCCATTAGATCCAGAAGTACTGAAGCTTTTTTCTCATCTTCTATTCCATTTGCGGTGCAATATACCTCCACGCTTTCCACATATGTGGTCCAATCCTCTATCTCGTTATCAAAAGCATCAATATTGCCAGAATTAGGCATCTTAGAAAAGATATGGCGCTTCCCGCGCTTTTCTTTCTTTTCTGCAGAAAAGATATGGCGTTTCCCGCGCTTTCCCGCCGCTGCTGCCGATGACAACGCTGTTTCCCGCGGTTTCCGTTCTTTTTTTAATTTATTTCTTTATTTACAGTTGGAGACTCGTTCCCGCCGGACTCTCTCTCTGTAGGTCTGAACGCCGACCTGCTTGCAGCCGCGGCCGTCTCCTGAGTGCTCCCTCCCCGACTGTTACTGCTTGCCTCCGCTTTCGCTGCTTGGCCCAGCTTTAGAGCCAGCCGCTGGAGCCCCAGCCTGACGCCCAGGAAGGATTACCGCAGTACCTGCCACCAGCTTGGCCAGCTGGTGAAGCAACAGCTTCTTTCACTTCTTGATTCTTCTGGACGCCAGAGGAATCGATGTCCTTGAGGTGCTGCCAAATTGTAGGTAAGTCCGTTTCCACTTCGTCGCCACTGTAGTGTCCGTGTGTTGATAGAGACACTGAAGACAGGAGTTGGTTCATAGGTGTTTACTAAGCAAAGTCTGGAGGGGTACGAACGGATATAACACAATATACAGGCTTATATAGCCCGAGTGGCCATTACCGGCATTACAGCACATATGGGGCTCTTAAAGGCACATACACTACAGGTTGCCCTACATTGAAGTTCCTTGTTGGCTTCTCATGGATGTGCTGGAATTGCTTACTCTCAACATCTCTTCGTACGTTTGGTCTGAGCAAATCCAGGCAAGATCTTAACCTTCCAAAAGGCATTTAGACTTCCAAAAGGCATTTGACAAGGTGCCACACAAAAGATTATTGCTCAAGATAAAAAATCACGGGATTGGGGGTAATATTCTGGCGTGGGTGGAGGATTGGCTCTCTAACAGAAAGCAGAGAGTTGGGATAAATGGTTCGTTCTCAGATTGGCAACCAGTAACTAGTGGTGTTCCGCAGGGGTCAGTGATGGGTCCCCAACTCTTTACAATCTATATTAATGATTTGGAGGGGGGGACCGAGTGTAACATACCAAAGTTTGCAGATGATACAAAGATGGGATGGAAAGTAGTGAGTGAGGAGGACATAAAAAACCTGCAAAGGGACATAGACAGGCTAAGTAAGTGGGCAGAGATTTGGCAGATGGAATACAATACTGGAAAGTGTGAGGTTATGCACTTTGGCAGGAAAAATCATAGAGCAAGTTATTATCTTAATGGCAAGAAACTGGAAAGTACTGCAGTACAAAGGGATCTGGGGGTCCTGGTGCACGAAACTCAAAAAGTTAGTATGCAGGTGCAGCAAGTGATCAAGAAGGCCAATGGAATGTTGGCTTTTATTGCTACGGGGATGGAATATAAAAACAGGGAGGTATTGCTGCAGTTGTACAAGGTATTGGTGAGACCGCACCTGGAATACTGCATACAGTTTTGGTGTCCATACTTAAGAAAAGACATACTTGCTCTCGAGTCAGTACAAAGAAGGTTCACTCGGTTAATCCCGGGGATGAGGGGGTGGTCATATGAGGAGAGGTTAAGTAGATTGGGACTCTACTCATTGGAGTTCAGAAGAATGAGAGGCAATCTTATTGAAACATATAAGATTGTGAAGGGGCTTGATCGGGTGGATGCGGTGAGGATGTTCCCAATGAAGGGTGAAACTAGAACTAGGGGGCATAATCTTAGAATAAGGGGCTGCTCTTTCAAAACTGAGATGAGGAGAAACTTCTTCACTCAGAGGGTGGTAGGTTTGTGGAATTTGCTGCCCCAGAAAGCTGTGGAAGCTACATCATTAAATAAATTTAAAACAGAAATAGATAGTTTCCTAGAAGTAAAGGGAATTAAGGGTTACGGGGAGCGGGCAGGAAATTGGACATGAGTCTAGGTTCGGAATGGTCATGGTCCTGTGGGTAGTGGAGTGGGCCCAGGGGCCGTGTAGCCTGGTTCTGCTCCTACTGTGTTCTAATTCTGTGTTAGATTTCAGGAGATGGTTTTATTCCTGTTCCTGGCTGGGGTGGAGATCGCCTTTACCGAAGGTAAGTACTGTAGAAAATATAGGGACAGAGTGATCTCCTGGAAGAATTTCGATTGCCTAGATGGGTCGGAGAGGAATTTCCCAGGTTTTTTTCTCCCAAATTGGCCATTGGGTCTTTATCTGGTTTTTCGCCTCTCCCGGGAGATCACATGAGTTCAGGTGGATGCAGAGTGATAGAAGATTTGAGGTTAGGATCAGATCAGCCATGATCTTATTGAATGGTGGAGCAGGCTCGATGGGCCGATTGGCCTACTCCTGCTCCTATTTCTTATGTTCTTATGTTCTTATGTAACATCATGGCTGGGGCCTGGTTGGTGACTGCATGTGTCGCATTCCGGTAGGCGAACAGGAAATTGTCCACCTTGTGCTGCAGCGGAATGTTGTCATTGTACACAGCCTTTATTGCCTTCTTAAAGGTTTGTACGAACCTCTCAGCCAATCCATTTGTGGCTGGATGATACGGGGCGGATGTGTAATGCCTTACCCCATTCTTTTTCAAGAACCTCTGGAACTCTTCGGACACAAACAGTGGTCCATTGTCGGGGCAAATCTGTTCTGGCAAGCCATTCCTGGCAAAAATGGTCCGTAGGACTGCAATAGTTTTCTCCGTGGTGGTGGAGGACATTTTGATCACCTCAGGCCATTTCGAGTGCGCATCCACGGCTATTAAAAACATTGAGTCCATGAATGGACCAGCAAAATCAATATGCACCCGTTGCCATGGAGATGAGGGCCACTCCCATGGGTGTAGAGGGGCCTGTGGTGGTGCATTTTGGACTTTCTGGCATCCTGAGCAGCTCTTGGTCAGGTCCTCGATTTGTTTATCGATTCCCGGCCACCACACATAAGCCCTGGCTAGGCTTTTCATTTTTACCCCTCCCAGATGATCCTCATGAAGCTCATTGAGCACTCTCTCCCTTAACTTGGGTGGAATAACCACTCGGGATCCACACATCAAGGTCCCCCGGCACACTGACAGCTGTTCTCTCCTTGTCGAGAATGCTGGCAACAGTGAGTCGCCATATGCTGGCCATCCCTTCACTGTCAAATCATATACCCGAGACAGTGACGGGTCATTTCGGGTTTCCTTTTCGATACAAGCGTTAGTTATCGGTAGGTATTCAACTATAGTCGAATGGAATATTTCGACAGGATCCACTGCTGGTGCTTCCTCCGCAGTAGGCAGTGGCAGGCATGATAGCCCATCAGCATTTCCATACTGTTTCGTGCCCTTATATTCAATCTCATAGTGGTGCGCCCCTAGAAAAAGTGACCATCTTTGTAGTCGTTGCGCAGTCATCACCGGAACGCCCTTCTTCGGATTAAAAACGGAGACAAGAGGCTGGTGATCAGTCAGCAGGGTGAATTTCTGCCCGTGCAGATAGTGATTGAACTTTTTCACTCCCCACACTAGGCTGAGTGCCTCCCTGTCAACCTGGGCGTAGTTACGCTCGGCTGAGGTTAGTGATCGTGACGCAAAGGCTTTTGGCCTCTCTGAGCCGTCCGAGAATTTGTGCGACAGCACCGCTCCAATGCCGTAGGGTGACGCATCACAAGCCAACCGAATTGGTAACGCTGGGTTGTAATGGGCCAATACCTCTTTCGATGTGATTAGTGTTTTGCTCTTCTAGAAAGCTCAACTACATTCGTCATTCCACTTCCATGGCACCCCAGTTTGCAGTAGGGTGTTCAGTGGGTGTAGTATTGTAGACAAATTTGGCAAGAACTTATGGTAGTAGTTTACCAGCCCGAGGAACGACCTCAGTTGTGACACATTTTCCGGTGCTGGAGCCTTGACTACTGCCTCAATCTTCTCTGGGGACTTATGTAACCCCTCTTTATCGATAACGTGGCCACAATACGAGATCTGTTTTCTAAAAAACTCGCATTTGGGGCGGTTAGCTCGGAGCCCATATTCCTGCAATCTAGTGAGCACCTGCTCCAGGTTGGCAAGGTGATCACTGTCATTTTCGCCCGTGACCAGGATGTCGTCCAAATAACACTGGGTCCCTGGGATCCCTTGCAGGACTTGTTCCATTGCCCTCTGCCAAATAGCTGGAGCTGATGCTACCCCGAATACCAGCCGGTTGTATTGGTAGAGACCTTTATGGGTGTTGATTGTGAGTATTTTTTTGATGCTTCTTCTACCTCCATTTGCAGATATGCCTGGGCCAGATCAATCTTAGTGAAGCGTTTCCCTCCAGATAGCGAGGCGAAAATATCTTCAATCCGCGGAAGTGGATATTGTATGGTGTGAAGGACCGGGTTCACTGTTACCTTAAAGTCCCCACAGATGCGAACCTTCCTTGGTTCCCCAGGCGTGCTGCTCAACGACTTTTTCATCACAGGGACGATGGGTGTAGCCCACTTGCTCCAGTCTACCTTGGACAGTACACCTGAACGTTCCAGACTCTCCAGCTCTGCTTCGACGGCTGGGCGGATCGCATAAGATACCGGTCTGGCCTTAAAAAATTTGGGGCTTGCGTTTTCTTCAATTTTAATCGTCGCTGTCATGCCTTTTAGTGTTCCGAGTCCTTGCTGGAACACTTCTTTCGCGTCAGTTAGGATCTTTGACAGTCGCCCAGGTGTGACGTCGTCATCCTTTTTGTCAGCCACAGTCAGTGCCTGTATGGAATGCCAATCCAGTTGTATTTTCCGGATCCATTCACGTCCCAGTAATGGTGGTCCTCCATCTTGCAATACATACAGGTTTAGTTTTGGTGTTTCCTTACCGTTATATATAACGGTCACCCTTATTTTTCCTTTGGGGTAGACTTTTTGCCCTGTGTACATCTTCAAAATAATTTTTGTGTCTCTCAAGGGTATGTGTGAGAATAGCCGCTCGTAGTCCCGTCGGTTTATGACTGCTAGAGCTGATCCTGTGTCCAATTCCATCTTTACCTGGACTCCTGCTATCTTGAGAGTGACCCAAATGGTTCGGTGATCCTCCCTTGTGATCACATTATGTAGTTTCAGACAACTCAGTTCCCTGCTTTCGGAGTCATTATCACTCTTTTGTTCGTCTGAACTATTCTCCGTTATCTTATGTACCTTCTTGTACTTCCCTTTGGTCGGTTTCTGATTGCTGGTTTTCTTTCCCGACCTGCAGATTCGTGCTATGTGTCCTACTTTTCCACACTGTCTGCACACTTTGTCTTTGAACCAGCAATCATTCTGGTCGTGTGTTGTTCTGCCGCAGCGATAGCACTTCTCTGTTCCATATGACATTTCGTTTGTGCCATATTCTTGCGGTCTCTGTTGTATCTCTGCAGCGCCCCGTGCTGCTGCTTCATATGATACCGCAATGCTGAAAGCCTTTTCCAGCGGAAGGTCCTTTTCAGATAAAAGCCGTTTCTGGGTTCCTTCACTTTGAAGCCCACACACAAACTTGTCCCTTAAGGTATCTGCCAGTCCCGCACCAAACTGGCAGTGTTTCGATAGTTTGCGCAGTTCTGTTAAATAATCAGCATTGCTTTCATCCTTATGCTGGTTCTGTTTGTGAAACTTGAATCTTTCTGCAATCAGCAGCGGTGTGGGGTTTAAGTGGTCCTGTAGGATTGACACTATGTTTTCAAAATCCTTTTCTACTGGCTTCTCTGGGGTTACTAGGTTTCGTAGTAAGCCATACGTTTTTGCTCCCATTGAATTCAACAATACCAGCGCTTTCTTGTCATCTGGCACTTCATTCGCCTTGCAGCATACTTCTATGCGTTCGACATATGTCGTCCAATCTTCGACTTCATTGTCGAACGCTGTGATACTGCCACTCTTCGGCATTTTTGGGTGTGGTTAGACTGGCTTAAAATGGCGTCTCCCGCGCTTTCCTTTCTTCCCCGCTGCGGCTTAAAATGGCGTCTCCCACGCTGCTGCCAACGCCGCTCTCGGCGGTCCTCGTGGCAAATGGCGCTGCCCTGTGGGTTTCGTGCGCTGCTCCTGCGCTGCTGCCAACGCCGCTCTCTGTGGTCCTCGTGGCAATGGCAGCGCCTTGCGTTTTCCTGCGCGCCTCTCTCCCCCGTTGACGCTGCTCAGCCCTTGAACACCGGCTGCGCTCTGCTCTCTCTCGCCCTTCTCCCCTGTTGACGTCGCTCGGTCCTGAACACCGACTGCACCCTGTGCGCTCTGCCCTCTCTCTCTCCCCCGTCGACGCTGCTCGGCCTTTTTCTGTGCCGCTCGGTTGGGCTCCAGCCCGTCGCTGTCCGGGAAGGGTCTGTGCAGTACCTGTTGCCAGCCCGTTTCGCTGGACCACCGTGACTGGAAAGCCAAGCCTGGCTCTCGACAGCCTCCCCTGCGATGCTCAAATCTCCGCTGGATGACTGGGTGGTTGCCCGTGGTCGACGCCCGTGCTTCTGGACTCGCCCTTCTTCCACTGTTCTCCAGGAGCGAATCCCTGGGAGGTGATGCAGAGTTGCAGGTAGGTTCGAACTTGCTCGTTGCCACTGTTACACCCGTGTAATAATAAGAAAAGGACTGCAGAGAACGGTACAACAGGTGTTTACTCAACGTGGTTCAAACTGCAACTGAAACAACAGATTACTACTCAGCATTATATAGAGGTGTGGTCACTGCCGGTACTACAGTATACATGAGCTGTAGAAAGTAGTTCCCCCCTTAAAGGTACATACATTACATTACCCTCCCAGGGTATTCCGGGAGCACTTCTTCTACATAAATTTAACTGAGGAGCAGTGTCTTAGAAGGCTCCGCTTCAACAAGGACGTGGTCACAGAGCTCTGCCACCTCCTGCAGCCAGACCTCGAGCCTCAGATCAGGACCACCACGGCGCTCTCAATGGTCGTCAAGGTCACCGTCGCCCTCAATTTCTTCGCCAGTGGATCCTTCCAGTCTGCAGCTGGAGGCATAGCTAACATCTTGCAGTTCGCCGTCCATTGCTGCATTTGGGAGGTCACAGAGGCTCTCTACAGAATGAAAAGGGACTACATTTCCTTCCCCATCACCAGAGAGAAGCAGGACGAGCGTGCATGTGGCTTTGCCAGTATAGCGGGCTTCCCCATGGTGCAGGGTGCCATTGACTGCACCCATGTCGCTTTGCGGGCACCCCATAACAATCCTAAGGTCTTCCGTAACCGCAAAGGATACCACTCACTTAATGTCCAGTTGGTGTGCGACCACAGACAGCGAATCCTCACCGTCAATGCCCGCTATCCTGGCAGCAGCCACGATGCCTTCATCCTGCATCAGCACTCTTCCAGCTATCACATCAAGCTCGCGGCTGGCTGGTCGGAGACAAGGGCTATCCGCTCTCCAGCTGGCTCATGACTCCCCTCGGCAACCCCAGCACTCATATAAATGAGAGCCATGCTGCCACCAGGAACATCATTGAGCAGACCATCGCAGTGCTCAAGCAATGGTTCCGCTGCCTTGACCGCTCGGGAGGAGCCCTCCAGTAACATAGAAACATAGAAGATAGGAGCAGGAGTAGGCCACTTGGCCCTTCGAGCCTGCTCCGCCATTCAACGAGATCATGGCTGATCATCCAAACCCTAGCACCCGGTCCCTACACCGACAGCCATCCCACCCAAGCCCTATCCCCGTAACCCTGTACCCCACGTATTTAATCCCCCCTAACACTAAGGGCCAATTTTTTTATCATGGCCAATCAACCTAACCCGCACATCTTTGGACTTGGCTGAGCGGGTGTCCCTTTTCGTCGTGGTGTGCTGCATGCTACACAACTTGGCCATCATGAGGGCCCAGCCATTGTCACCAGACATAGCGCCACCACCTCAGGAGGAGGAAGAGGGAGAGGAGGTAGATGAGGAGGAGGAGGAGGAGGATGAGGAGGAAGAACAGCAGCAAGGGAGGAGACAGCCACTCAATCGGCCTTCTGGAAGGGTGGTCCATGACCGCCTCATTAGACTGCAGGTCCAATAAATTCTACCCCACATCCCAGTTGCTGACCACATCCCCATCATTCCATCCATTTCGCTTACCATATCACAGCGCAAAGCTGAAATGAGCGACAGCACAAATTCTGCAAAATTCAATTAATAAATTTATCAACATTCAGTAAACACATATATACAACAATATTAAATAATTACCCTCTTACAAACCCTTACATCCCCTCTTCACAGTGCCTTTTCCTAATCTACTGCTCCTATGTAGTCTGTCCCCAGAGAGTGCCTCCCCATCGAGGTCCTTGTAAAGTCCGCGCCTCAATAATACATGGACTTCGGGAGAACAGTTAACAGGTACTTTACTGAACAAGAGGCAGCTTGAAACTGAAACTGAAACTACAGAAGCCTGCTCGGGCCTTTTATACAGGGGTGGTCACTGCCGGTACTGCAGTCTAAGACCAGTTATTCCCTTAAAGGTACATACACAACAATTCCTCCCCTTTTAGATAAACAGTACATAACATTCATTTAACAACTAAATAATAACTAATTACAATTACAATTTTCTCAGTAATATATACATCAACTGAAATAGTCATTTATAAGTTCAGTCTTTGAGGAGGCTTCCTGATCCGGACTGGATAGCGCCTTTCTCGAGTATCCTGTTCTGGCGGTGGAGTCAATTCTGGCTCATTGTCATTGGTTGGTTCGTCAGCTTCCAATACCCCTGCTTCTGAGGTAGACGCAATCTGTACTTCGGGCTCATTACCAGGTGCACATGCTTGTGGTACAGGTTTGGCTTGTTCCTGTGACTCTAGAATCTGGTCAGCATGGCGTCTCACGATGCTCTCTCCAACGTCCACTGTGTACATTAGTAGTCCCTGCTGTGTGCATATCGTGCCTGGCTGCCATTTTTCTGTTCGGTAGTTGCGGGCCAAGACTGGTTGCCCTATCTTGAAGCTCCTGGTTGGCTTCTCATTTATGTGCTGGAACTGCTTATCCTCAACATCTCGTCTTATGTTTGGTTTGAGCAAATCCAAGCGACATCTTAGTCTCCGGTTGAAAAACAGTACGGCTGGAGTTTGGTTGGTTACTGCATGTGTCGCATTCCGGTAAGCAAACAGGAAGTTATCCACCTTGTGTTGCAGTGGTATGTCATCATTATACATTGCCTTTATGGCCTTTTTAAAGGTCTGAACAAACCTCTCAGCCAATCCATTTGTGGCTGGATGATATGGGGCAGATGTGTAATGTTTCACCCCATTATTCTTCAGGAACCTCCGGAAATCCTCAGACACAAACTGTGGGCCATTGTCGGAACAGATCTGTTCTGGCAAGCCATTCCTGGCGAAGATGGTCCTTAGGACTGCAATAGTTTTCTCCGTGGTGGTGGAGGGCATTTTAATGACCTCTGGCCATTTCGAATGGGCGTCCACAGCGATTAGAAACATTGAGTCCATAAATGGACCAGCGAAATCAATGTGTACCCGTTGCCATGGAGATGAGGGCCACTCCCATGGATGTAGCGGGGCCTGTGGTGGAGCGTTTTGGACCTTCTGGCATCCTGTGCATCTCTTGGTCATATCCTCGATTTCTTTATCGAGTCCCGGCCACCACACAAACGCCCTGGCTAGGCTCTTCATTTTTACCCCTCCCAGATGACCCTCGTGAAGCTCATTGAGTACTCTATCTCTCAACTTGGGTGGAATTACCACTCGGGATCCACACATCAAGGTTCCCCGGCACACTGACAGCTGTTCCCTCCTTGGCGAGAATGCTGGCAACAGTGAGTCGCCATATGCTGGCCATCCCTTCACCGTCAAATCATAGACCTGAGAGAGTGTCGGGTCATTTCGGGTTTCCTTCTCAATACTTGCGTTTGTAACAGGCAAACATTCGACTATGGTCGCATGGAATATCTCCACCGGGTCCACTGCAGGTGCTTCTTCCGCCATAGGCAACGGTAGGCGCGACAGCCCATCAGCGTTTCCATGTTGTTTCGTACCTTTGTACTCTATGTCATACCGATGTGCCCCTAGAAAAAGTGACCATCTTTGCAGCCGTTGCGCCGTCATCACCGGAACGCCCTTCTTTGGGTTAAAAATTGAGACCAGGAGTTGATGATCAGTCAGTAGGGTGAATTTCTGCCCGTGCAGATAGTGATTGAACTTCTTCACCCCCCACACCAGGCTGAGGGCCTCCCTGTCAATCTGGGCATAGTTACGCTCGGCTGAGGTTAGCGAGCGCAATGCAAAGGCTATTGGCCTCTCTGAACCGTCACGGAATTTGTGTGACAGTACCGCTCCAATGCCGTAAGGTGACGCATCACATGCCAACCGAATCGGTAGTGTTGGGTTGTAGTGGGCCAATACTTCTTTTGAAGTGATTTGGCATTTACATTCCTGAAAGGCACGCTTACACTCATCACTCCATTTCCATGTTACACCAGTTTGAAGGAGGGCGTTCAGTGGGTGCAGAATTGTAGATAGATTCGGCAAGAACTTATGGTAGTAGTTCACCAACCCAAGGAACGACCTCAGTTGCGACACATTTTCTGGTGCTGGAGCCTTGACTACAGCCTCAATCTTGTCCGGCGACTTATGCAACCCTTCCTCATCAATCATGTGGCCACAATACGAGATTTGTCTCCTGAAGAACTCGCATTTGGGACGGTTGGCTCGTAGCCCATATTCCTGCAATCTCGTGAGCACCTGTTCCAGGTTGGCAAGGTGTTCATTGTCATTTTTGCCCGTAACCAGGATGTCGTCCAAATAACACTGGGTCCCCGGGATCCCTTGCAGGACTTGTTCCATTGCCCTCTGCCACATAACCGGGGCCGATGCTACCCCAAATACCAGTCGATTGTACTGGTAAAGGCCTTTGTGAGTGTTTATCGTGAGGTATTTCCTAGATGCTTCTTCCACCTCCATTTGTAGATACGCTTGAGCCAGGTCAATCTTTGTAAAACGTTTCCCTCCAGATAGTGAGGTGAAAATATCTTCTATCCGCGGAAGCGGATACTGTCCTGTGTGCAGGACTGGGTTCACAGTCACCTTGAAGTCCCCACAGATGCGAACCTTCCTTGGCTCCCCAGGCATGCTGCTCAATGCTTTCTTCATTACAGGAACGATGGGTGTAGCCCACTCGCTCCAGTCCACCTTAGACAGCACCCCCGAACGCTCTAGACTCTCCAGTTCAGCTTCCACAGCTGGGTGTATCGCGTATGGCACCGGTCTGGCCTTGAAAAATTTTGGGGTTGCGTTATCCTCAATCTTTATGGTTGCCTTTACTCCTTTTAGAGTCCCAAGTCCTTGTTGGAACACCTCTTCCGCGTCAGATAGAATTTGTGACAGACGTCCAGGTGCGACGTCATCATCTTTTTTGTCAGTCACAGTTAGCGCCAGAATGGAATGCCAATCCAATTGTAGTCTTCGGACCCATTCACGTCCCAATAATGGTGGTCCTCCATCTCGTAGTATATACATGTATAGTTTCTGTGTTTCCTTTCCGTTATATTCAACTGGCACCCTTATTTTTCCTCTGGGGTAGACCTTTTGCCCCGTGTATGTCTTCAATACAATGGACGTGTCCTTTAAGGGTATGTGTGAGAATAGCCGCTCATAGTCTCATCGATTCATGACAGTTAGGGCTGATCCTGTGTCCAATTCCATCTTCACTGGGGACCCTGCTATCATGAGGGTGACCCAAATGGTTCGGTGATCTTCTTTTGCGATCACGTTGTGTAACTTTAAACAACTTAGTCGCCTGCTCCCGGAGTCCTTATCACTCTCCTGATCTTCTGAACTACTATCTGTCAGTTCTTTACTTTCCTGTACTGTTCCTTAGTAGTTCTTGTCATGTTGGTCTTCTTTCCTGACCTGCAGACTCTTGCTATATGTCCCATTTTCCCGCATTGCCTGCATATTTTGTCTTTAAACCAGCAGTCCTTCTGCTCATGGGTTGTTCTGCCGCAGCGATAGCACTTTTCGGCTCCATACGCCATTTCGTTCGCGCTGTATTCTTATGGTTTCTATTGTATTTCCGCAGCTCCCCGTGCTGCTGCTTCATAGGATACTGCCACGCTGAAAGCCTGTTCTAGCGTCAGGTCCTTTTTTGAAAGTAGTCGTTTCTGGGTTCCTTCACTCTGGAGCCCGCAGACAAACTTATCCCGTAAGGTGTCTGCCAGTCTTGCTCCGAACTGGCAGTGCTTCGATAACTTGCGTAGTTCCGTAAGATAGTAAGCATTGCTCTCATCTTTGTGCTGGTTTCTTTTATGGAACTTGAATCTTTCTGCTATCAGCAGTGGTGTAGGGCTTAGGTGTTCCTGTAAGATATGAACAATCTCCTCTAAACTTTTCTCCATTGGTTTAGCTGGGGTAATTAAATTCCGCAATAGGCCGTACGTACTCGCACCCATCAGATTTAATAATACTGATGCCCTCTTCCCATCAGCCACCTCATTTGCCTTGCAGTACACTTCGATTCTTTCCACATACGTGGTCCAGTCTTCTATCTCGTTGTCGAAAGCAGTGATACTGCCACTTTTCGGCATCTTGGGCGATTTAAAATGGCGCCTCCCGCGCTTTTGCTTCTTCCCCTTACTGCCACGCTGCTCCTAGCCTTCTACGGGGTAATGGCGGCGACCCGCAGCTTCGGCGTGTCTCGCTTTCCTTCCCCCCCCGTTTAGTTTCTCTCCGCTGTCCTGTTCTCGAGCACCGACCACACCCTGTGCGCTCCACCCTCGCTCTTTTGTTTTCTTCCCGCGGCGACGCTGTGCGGCCCGATTTGTAGAGCCGCTCGATCGAGCTTGAGCCCGCCGCAGCCCAGAAGGGTCAGCGCGCTACCTGCTACCAGCACGATTCGCTGGAACCACAGTCTCTCCCGCAATTCTCCAAACACCGATGGATTCTTTGGGCGGTTGCCCTCGGTCGACGCCCGTTGTTCAGACTACGACCTTCCAGGACCTTCCTTTCAGGCGAGATCCCCGTGAGATGATGCCACACTGCAGGTGAGTTCGAACTTACTCGTCGCCACTGTAAAGTCCGCGCCTCAATAATACACGGACTTCGGGAGAACAGTTAACAGGTACTTTACTGAACAAGAGGCAGCTTGAAACTGAAACTACAGAAGCCTGCTAGGGCCTTTTATACAGGGGTGATCACTGCCGGTACTGCAGTCTAAGACCAGTTATTCCCTTAAAGGTACATACACAACAGTCCTCATCTGAGTCCTGTGCAGCAGAACTCGCCCTCCGGGGAGCTGGCTCCCGAGCTACCCTTTCCCCCTGGCTTTGCTGCAGCCTGCTCATCCCCCGGTACATCACCCAGTGCAGACCCCTCTACTAAACTTGCCTCTAAAGATTGTGTAGTGCCAGTATCTGAGGTGGTGTCTGCGGGTGAGACATGCAGTGACGTGCTGCTTTCTTCCTCCTCCTCTTCTCCCACCTCACTCTCACTGGGGGGCTCAGGGAGAGGCTGGTCAGCTGGTTTCTGATTACCTGAAAGCATAAAGGCACAAGACTCACGTTAAAGTGGGGGCAGGGGGGCAGGAAGGGAGCAAGGAATGCAGACAGTAAAATGAGCTGGAAAGTGGGAAAGGCTTGTGGTATGAGGGGGAAGTGGGATGAGAGAAGGAGAAGGGATGAACATACCATTGTTGCCCCCAAGGTCGATGTCGCCGATGGTCACGGTGCCTGCCACCTGGCTCCCAATGACTCTCAACACTCGCTCCTCCAGGTCTGCAAGCTGTTGGATGTCCGCTTCACCCTCAGCCTGTTCATTGCTGCTCCCTCCTATTGTAGCCCAGCTTGGCCTGCAAGAGAAAGGTAAGTGTGTGAGTGAGTGTGCAGGAATGTGTCTGGGAGA
The DNA here is from genome assembly GCF_052327205.1 of Somniosus microcephalus. Classification (NCBI taxonomy): domain Eukaryota; kingdom Metazoa; phylum Chordata; class Chondrichthyes; order Squaliformes; family Somniosidae; genus Somniosus; species Somniosus microcephalus. The sequence goes on from NC_141008.1 coordinate 70,637,736, forward strand.
TGTGCCTGCCATAGTTGAATAGCTGTGATTGTAGGCAAGATGTGGATGTGAGTTTGAGTAGGTGGAGATGCTTGGTGGGTGAGTGGTGGGGGTGTGGTGGTTTGTGCAGTGTGTTCAGACTGAGGTTCAGCTGCTGGTATGTGGGACTTGTTGAAGCGTGTCCTCACCCTGACCACCCGAGTAAGGTCGTTGAATTTCTTATGACACTGTGTGAGGGTCCTGAGGACCACACTGCTGGTCGGGACGTCCTGGGCCACTTCCCTCCATATTGCCCTGAAGACCTGGGGCAATGGCCTCCAGCCAGTGGCCGGGAACAGCACCGCCCTCCTTCTTTTGACTGCCGTGACCAATGCCTCCAATGGCTGGTCGCTGAAACAGCGAACTCTCTCCCTGGGACTGGGATCAGCCGTGAGGATAAGAGGTGTAGCTGTTGAGTTGCTTGGAGGTCGCCTTCAGAGTCAGCAATGCTGAGAATGAGGTTGTGCCGAATGATTGAACCTCCCCTTTAAGAACTGGAAGGAGCCAGTGTGAATGATGAGTCCCGATTGGACTGCACCTGAAATTGGTTTTCGCCCCGCTCTCTGTGTGCCACGCTCTAAGTTGGGTGATTAGTGTAATGATATCAGCAAATAGTGATGGTATTTGCCTGTTTGATTATGATGCCTTACCAGCATATTTGCCTGTTTGATTATTTATGCCTTACCAGCAGAGGGCATGTGAGAGAAGCAGTTTAGTTTTAGTTTCATTTTAGATGGATCTCTAACATGATGTCTCCTGTAATGCTGTTAACTGAGTTGAACATACTTTAGATAAAAAGTCATTCTCTTTCATGAATGTGTCGTCGTTGAACCCACATAAGAAATGAATGCATGGTGTCAGAAGTGATTGAAAGAGATGAAGAGGAAAAATCTGAAGTTAAATCAGCTCTCCACATATTAGCAAGCCAAAAGAGAACATCGTTACTTACCATTGGAGAATAGCTAAAGAAGTGAAAAATGGAAGGATTACACCCACCGGCGAGGCTTCAGTTGACGGGTAATGTGGCTGAAAATTGGAGGAGATTCAAACAACGTTTGGAGTTGTATTTATCAGCAATTGGAGCTGACGAGAAAGGTGATAAAATGAAAGCGTCAATGTTCTTACATGTCGTGGGTGATGAAGCGCTGGAGGTGTATAATAACTTCACATTCGCTGCTGATGGAGACAAAATGAAGCTGGATAAAATAATGGAACAGTTTGAGGCCTACTGCATACCTAAACGTAATGTGACGTTTGAGAGGCACAGATTTTTCACATGTGTACAGAAAACGGGAGAGACTATTGATCAGTATGTGACTGAACTGAGAAACCGAAGCAAAACATTTGAATTTGGGGGACTGACAGACTTGCTGATAAAAGACAGACTGGTGTGTGGTATTCCAGATAATGGTCTAAGGGAAAGACTGCTAAGAGAGCAAAATCTAGACCTGGGAAAAGCCATAGCACTGTGTAGGGCTACAGAGACTGTGAAGTCGCAGGCAAAGGAGCTGTTCAGTGACAGTAGCTGCAACATGGATGCAGTGAGAAAGAACGGACACGAACCGTTTAACAAAAAGAGCGCCAATGTGAAAAAAGAGGCGTGGCCAGCGAACAAAAATGAAAGGGACAATCGAAAGTCATGTAGTCGATGCGGTACACAGCATCCACCAAAAAAGTGTCCAGCATATGGTAAAACATGCAATAGTTGCAACAAAAACAACCATTATGCCCGTTGCTGTAAGAACCAAGCGCAACAAAGCAAGGTCCATACAGTAGATGAAAGCGAGATAGTGGAGTTCTATGTAGATGTTGTGTCTGAAAACAAGAAAGAAAAAAGAGACTGGATGTTGACACTAAAAGTGAATGACATACATATTCCATTTAAATTGGATACTGGAGCACAAGTTAATGTGATATCAGAGACTGATTTTAAGAAAATTAGACCCAGACCAAAGATACATGGAATAAAAGTGAAAGTGACAGGATACTCAGGTACTGATATACCAGTGAAAGGAAGATGCATTGTCAAAGTGACACACAAGGACAGAGAGCACACGCTAGCATTAATCGTGGTGCCAAAGGATGTGCAGGCCATACTAGGTTTAATAGCCTGTGAGAGACTGAACCTGGTAAAGAGAGTCCTCGTTGTGGAAAGCGAAGGAGAGACAGTCTATGATGAACTCATGAAAGAGTACAATGACCTATTTCAGGGTCTAGGCTGCCTTCCAGGAGAACACACGATCAGAGTAGATAAAAGTATGCCAACGGTCATACATCCATGCAGAAAAGTTCCGTTTGCTCTTCAAAAGCAACTGAAGGCAGAGTTGGACAGAATGGAAAGCCTGAACGTGATTCAGAAGATAGATGAGCCAACTGAGTGGGTGAGTTCCCTCGTCGTTGTGGACAAAAAGAATGGAAAGCTCAGAATTTGCCTGGATCCAAGAGATCTATACAGAGCAATAAAGAGAGAGCACTTCAAGCTTCCGACACATGAGGAAATCATGTCACAGTTTGCAAATGCAAAGTATTTCAGCAAGTTAGATGCATCATCAGGATTTTGGCAGATGAAACTGGACGAGGCAAGTTCAAGACTGTGCACGTTCAACAGTCCATTTGGCAGATACAGATTCCTAAGGTTACCATTTGGCATTGTCTCAGCTCCTGAAGTGTATCACAAAACTATCCATATGATCTATGAGCACCTGGAGGGAGTTGATACATCAATGGATGACATCATAGTATGGGGAACCACGAGAACTGAGCATGACGAGAGACTGAAAAAAGTGCTGGAAGCAACAAGGAAAGCAAACCTGAAGCTGAATAGAGAGAAATGCCAGCTCGGGGTGACAGAACTGACATTCGTGGGAGATATCCTTAGCAGTGAGGGCATCAGACCAGATCCCAGAAAGGTGTCCGCCATTGAGAATATGCCAAAGCCACAATGCAAAAAGGACGTGCAGAGGTTTAATGGAATGATCAACTACATGGGTAAATTCATATCCAACCTCTCAGAAAAGATGGCGCCACTGAGAAGACTAACTGAAAAGAACATAGAATGGGAATGGAATCATGAGCATGAGAAGTCATGGAGCGATCTAAAGAAACTGCTCACAGAGGAACCAGTTCTGAGGTTTTATGACCCAGCGAGACCCATCAAGATATCATCAGATGCATCACAGAGTGGGCTCGGTGCTGTTCTTCTGCAAAAATATGACTACTGGCAACCTATTGCATATGCATCGCGCTCAATGACAGACGTGGAGACGCGATATGCTCAAATAGAAAAGGAGCTGCTCAGCATCACATACGCCTGTGAAAGATTTCACCAGTTTGTGGCAGGACAAGCAATCAGTGTAGAGACTGACCATAAGCCCTTGATTGCATTGTTCCAAAAGCCACTAAATAGCTGTCCACTTAGAATACAAAGAATGATGATCAGGCTGCAACGCTATACACTGAATGTTGCGTACACACCGGGTAAGCTGATGTATACAGCAGACACGTTGTCCAGAGCTGTTGACCCAAGTGAGCCCGCAAACACCAAAATGGATGAAAAAGTGAACGCCTACGTGGACATGATCACAAGTGCACTGCCCATAGCAGATGCAAAAATGAAGCTCATAAAGACTGAGACAAACAAAGATGAAACAATGAGACGACTGAGGAAAAACATCTTGGATGGATGGCCCAACATGAAGCAAGACTGCTCACCTGACATGGTAGTTCCGCCCTGCAGTTCCAGTACTCTATCAGTGGCCGAAGACATCATCTACAAAGGAAGTAAAATAGTTATCCCAAAGAGTCTGAGAAAAGAGATGCTAAAAAGGATCCATGGAGGACATCTGGGAATCGAAAAGTGTAAGAAAAGAGCACGAGAGGTGATGTACTGGCCACGAATCAACCAAGATGTGACAAATGAGGTGTCAAACTGCATGTTACCGCTGAGTTGGAGCCTGAACGGACCAAGTGAGATACAAGGTCGACGTATACCCAACCTCAGCTTAATAGAGTAATAAGACTCAGACGACTGCGGTATAATTGAAATGTGAGAATACACTTTATTTGCAGAGCGCTCTGGGAGAAGTGCTATGCACCCCTGTGCAACCGCCAAGCTTCTCGTTTAACACTCTAAATGCGTTTACCTTTATACACAAATGAAAGGTTAAGCGGATTAATCACAGAAATGCCTCATGACAGTGTAGCAGTAAAATATTTTAAACAAGGTTCAGCAGAAAAACAATGCTCAGCAGAACTAAGACTTCTTCGGACCTTTCACTGTGAGATATGATAAACAGAAAATAAAACAATAGCAGACTGTCTGTCCTTGCAAGATAACCGAAGTACAAAACAGGATGCAGCTGGCACTACTCATCCCAGGGTAGCTCAAGGTCCAATTTTAGCCTGTAACGAATGTCAAGTATCCCGACAAGCTTTGCAAAGTCCTTTAGTACCGAAATTTCCTCCAACAAACCCTCCTTTTGGTCCTGGAGCACGATCCTCTTGCTCCAGGCGACCACCAATTTTCTTTCTTCACAGTGTCAATCTTACAACCACTGACTTAAGGGGGAGTCGGCCGGATTAGCTTTGTCCTCCGTTTGCTGTTCTTCAGGCAATAGCTCATCTATCATACTGACTGGCATTAACTGTGTCATTGCCATTTTGCAACAAGTTTTTAAGATGGTTAACAGACAGCATATTGCAACACATATCGCGACAATAATGACCAGCGCATGCATTATCCAGGGGCCCCATCCCGTTAGTCCTAGCCAGTCCAACCATCCCTGCCCGGGATTGGTATGGAGTTTCTTCACTTCATCCCTCATGTGGGTTACTAAGTTTGTGATATTCTCGGAGCTATCTGGGATATAGGTACAACATTCCTGCCCTATCAAGGCACATGTACCCCCACCCCCGCTCCGCTAACAGGTAGTCTAATGCCATCCGGCTCTGTAAGGCAACCGTCCGTATCGCCGTCATCTCATCTGCCAGTGCCTCCTCGGTGTCATTAGCTACCTTTTCTAACAATGACGCGACAAGCTGGATTTCTTTTATGGCTCTGTCTGTCCCATAAGGAGGGAATAAAATGGCGAAATACCGTTCGGTTTCTGTAATGTCGCGTTTGGCTCGATAGTGACGGTGGTCAGTTAGGGAGGACAGATGGTAAACATATGGTAGCACATATCCCAAATAACAAGATCCAGTCCAAGACCGGGGGAGCCACGGGTAGGCTCTGTGACCACATATAAAATAGGTCCTATTATATGCGGTTAGATTGTCGCCCAGTGACTTACGAATCCTCCACTTCCATCTGATTTCCTCCCCTTCCCATGGTCCCCCAGTTGCCTTATTGGGGGTTCCGATATGATTTAATTGGAAGAAACCTTGGCCGCAGCCTTCGGTGAGGTTGCATTTTGTTATATTAACATCTTGGAAACTATTACTGCGTCCTACTTCTGTGCCTCCGGATACATTCTTCGTTAAACATATTGGCCCCTCCGGCCCACCAACCCTTAAAGTATTAGTAAGGACTAAGGATGGAGGCTGCCTATTCCGATTATAATTAGGCTGGTACCACCCCTGGAAAGTGGTTAGGTCATAACCTGCCGACTTCCATTTGTCTCTGTCACCCTCCTGGTTGTATGAATCTTTATAATCGCCGCTGACGTTCTGGCGCATGACCCATTCCGCCATCTCTGAGGCATTGAACAGGATGGCTCTCAACGGAATTCCTCCTTTACTATGTGACTACAGACCCAACAGCTGGACTGTTCCTTTTCCTTAGCATACTCATATGACATATATATATATAAGTATTTACATGTAATTCCTGCTTACATAGCGGTCTTCCCCCGGCTACCGTAACAATGCATATTATCGCAACTAAACACTACGGTCTCCCTCCTCATCTTTTATTAAATACTGTTGTTCTGGTGTTATTTTAATCTTTCTTTGGCCCTCCCGATAACAGTCTTGTATTAACACGTTTAAGTAAAAGCACGTAAGCACAAATGATGCAATAAGCCACAAAACAAACGCCCACACAGGCACACAGATCAAAGAATCATACATTAATCAGCCGTTATTGATCTGTAAGACAAGTACAAAGGATGTGTCATTAGTCATTTGCTACACACACACACCCTCCTTTTGTTCATTGTATCCCACTAGACTCATCTTCCCTTTGCTGAGGTTCTCTACTGGTACAGTATTACCATCCCCGGGATTTTCTTCCTGTATTGATGGTTTGGGCTCGACTGAACCCGCCCTTTTCTCGTAAACCTCCAGTTGAGTCCAATGTTTCCAAACCCCCTTCCCTCTTATGTCCAGACAGGCACAGGTGTCTCCACTAATTATAACTTCATACGGCCCGCTCCATTTTGGAGCGAAACCTGGTTTTGCAGGCAACATCTTTACCATGACCTTTGTTCCCGCTGGGGGTACCTCGGGGAGCATATTGAGCCGTAGCTCCTCATCTCGCTCTCTTTGATGGTCTCGGACTTCTTTGCGCATCTCGTTTAACTGAGTGCCTAATTCCAAAACGTATCGTCTTCATTTAGCTTTTAATGGGCCTACGTCGGTCCCACCTGTTATGATGCCTTCGGGTAATTGCATCGCTCGTCCTGTCATTAGTTCATAAGGGGTCAAACCGGTTGTCCGGTTTCTGGTGGCTCGGAGTTTCATCAGGATAATGGGTAATACTTCGGCCCAAGTTTTTCCCGGTTCCTGCATTGCCTTGGCTAATGCATTCTTAAGGGTCCGGTTCATTCGTTCCACCATTCCCGAACTCTGGGGATGGTACGGGATGTGGAACTTCTGTTTAATCCCCATCAGTTGGCATATATGTTTTACCACGCTTCCCGTGAAATGGGTCCCTTGATCAGAATCTATCTGCAGAGGCACTCCCCACCGCGGGATCACTTCCTCAGCCAGAATCCTAGCGACTGTCAGTGCAGTACAATTTTGTGTCGGAAAGGCCTCTACCCACCGAATAAATTGGTCAATAATTACCAGACAGTATGTTTTACCACGAGATGGGGGTAGAGGCCCCGTGAAATCAATTTGGAGATGTTCCCATGGGCCCCGAGGTCGGGGTTGGTGTCCCATTTTAATTTTAATATGTCTGCCCGTGTTGTGCTGTGCGCACGTAACAAATCGTTGACAATATTTCGCAATATCCCTCCCCATACCCTTCCACCACCATTCCTTGTCTATAGTCTGTGCCATCGCTTCTCGTCCTGAATGAGACACGCCGTGGTGGATTTCTAGGAGATATTCTGAATACACTCAGGGGCCATTACTTTATTATTCTGGCGCCATACCTTGTCGGGCCCTTGGGCGGCCCCCTGCCCTTTCCAGGTACGTTTCTCAGTGTCTGTTGTGTCCTCATGTAATTCGGTGATACTTATCTCGTTTCCTGGATTATCCACGCTAGCTACTGACGCGTCACTAACCTCTTCCTGTCTGCTGCGTGGTTTCCCTGACCTTACAGTCTCCACTTTACTGTTAACCACTGCCATCCGGTGCGGGGTTGTCCCTCTACGTATTTTCGGGACCCGTCTATGTAAGATGTTTCCTCAGCTTCCACCAGAGGGGTTTCTTTTATCCTATCTCCTTCTAGGTCTGTATCTACGTCTCTACATTTATGAGGTGCCCCTGTCCCCAGTATTCCTTCTGCCGGGTTTTCTCCCATATCTCTAATAATGGTTATTGAATCGTTTGGAGGGAGAAGAACTGCCTCCCACTTTGCCCGTCTTAAATTTGAGACAGACCTTACCTTCCCTGTGTTCAGCATTTCTACTCGGGTATGTTTGGTATGGAGAATGATGTTCCCTGTCATTACAATGGGCTCGCTAACCTTTACAGCCCAAGCCACACAGTCTAAGGCAGCTATACATCGCGAGAGTCCCGACACTACTGGTCCTTCCGCGGTTGAATAGTATGCTACTGGTCTACGTTTATCCCCGTGACCTTGGGTTACTACCGCGGCATAAAATCCGTCTTCATTATCGCAATGTACATGGAAGGGTTTGTCCATATCCGGTAGTCCCAGACCTGGGGCGGATATTAATTCTTTCTTCAGTTGGGCATAGGCTTGTTCCTGCTCTGGACCCCACTCTATGGGTTCCAGTGCGGGTTTGCCTCCCTTCACTAGTCGCTGTATGGGCTCTGCTATTTTAGCGAATTCCGGGATAAAGTTTCGGCTGTAGTTAAAAAGTCCCAAAACTTTTCTGACTCCCCTCACTGTCACTGGTCTTGGCATGCTTTGGACAGCCTTTTTCCTGTCTCCTGGCATTTCCTTAAGTCCCTGTGAGATAAGATGTCCCAGGTACAAGACCTGTGATTTCCCTATCTGTGCTTTCTTAGGACTGACCTTCAGCCCAGCTACCTGTAATGCCTTTAGCCGATTTCTCAGCCATCGGGTACATTCTCATTTCGTAATTCATTGCACATTGCACATTAGTTGACACACACACGCACCATGCAACTTCAATCACAACTTCTAGCCGCAGTCATGATCGCGAGAGAGAAAGAGAGAGAGAGAGAGAGAGCGCAGCCTGTGACCTCGAAGAGGGAAGCACAGGCTTTTAAAGGGACAGTACACTGAAGATGAATGAGCACACACTCGGCAGGTTTTCTTAAAATTATTCTTAACTACATCTTACACTCTCAATCACTTTCCTTTAATTACCATTCATATCTCATTCATGAGTCCTGGAGAAACTTTACTGTCCAGTTCAATATTTAAGATAGAAAACATTAACACTTTTTACTTATCATTATTTTAGAGGATATTTTATTTTCCCAAAAGTAACCCAACATATAGTGCCTAAGCCCATTTCGTCATTCCAAAATTATCCCAAAATCCAAACAGCAGTATTATTGTACCAGCAGGTTTTATCAATGTTCAATTTCATTTCTATCAATTTATCCTCCATTTCCAATTTCAGAAACAAGTAATTTTCAGGCTAGGTAGCTTACACAGTGTTTTAACATTAGTGACAGAAGTGCTGCAATTAGTTTACAAGGTAACTTCCATATAACAAAAGAAAGAAGAGACTCCATTGTGACTCTGCTTAGAGCCCAAGGTTAAGTTATCAAATCATAAATTCCTTCTGTCACTGGGGAAATATTAACTTAAAATTAAGAAACTTAAATTATTTAACATCCAATATCTTTAAACTTCATACTAAAGTTGGGTTAACTCCTTTGCAGGATTCTAAGAAGGTGGAGCAACACATTATCAAATGCACGCAACTGCGTCAATTCACGTAAATCAAAAAGAACTTTCCCTATCGAAAGACAGTTGTGTTTTCACACTTTAACTAAACACGAACACGGAGGTAATATGGACAAAGACGGGATTTGAGCAAAATTCACAAGCTAAGTATTATTCAATTCGGTCTACACAAATTCACACCAACCAGAATTTCACCGTGGCCACAATGAAAGTCTGGTCTTAATAGGTTAATTAACCTCAAAACTCCAATTTATTCCAGATCTTGTAAACATTCAAATTAATTTTCTTCCAAGCACATTGGCAACTGTAACTTTAAGGCAGAAGCCCATCTTTTGTAAAACTATGAACAGACAAACAAAACAAAATAGCACACTCTCGCAGAAAACAGTAAATTACATCATATTAATTTTCTTATTGTCCTTTCTTCAGATGTCTTTCCAAAATACTGTAAAAACATTGAATATAACTGGAGAAAAATTAGTTTTTCACATTTAAACAAATCAAACTGCTTTGGAAGATTTCACCATAGCAACCACGACTCCAAGGTTAAATCTTAGGCTCAAAATTAATCTTTTGTTAAACAAACTTTTTGTTGTTCTTCTCAGTTTTTACACACCAGCTTAATTTAAATTGTAGTTCAAAGATTTTTTCTCTTGGGGCACAATCTTATTCGCACATTCTTAAAACTTCCAAAATCCAAGACAAGACAAACATTTTTAAACGCTTTTAACACAGAGAAGTGGGTGGAGCTAAAACATGCATAACAGAATCTTTCTTTTAAAGACAGACTTTTCAGACAAAAATACTGTAACATCTTAAACATTCATAGTCAGGAAAACAGTCACACTTTCACACAAACTGAAATTTCAGCATATATTTTTTTTTAAGGATCCTTTCACTCAGCAAATCTTGTGTTTTATTTGTCTCGGCACAGATGTTAATAACTTCCATGTCGGTAAAACTTTAAGTTTATCACTTTCTCAACCTGTTCTATTAATCCAGTCAGTTGATGGACCAAGAGTACCCCTACCTTCTTGGTCCTTTCTTTCTTTTGCTTATCCAGCCACTTTCTTTGTGCTTCCAATGTCTGTGATACATCCCATCCGTCCCTCTGCATTTTCTCAATTAACGAACATCTATCTGTCATGTAACTGTATAGGGAGCCCGGAGGCCCCCTCTTAAGGTTCTTACCCGACATCAGTTGCTCGTCCTAAATCACGGTCTTCGAAATCCCCGTTTTACCTTCAGCGGCGGGTGTCGTCACGTGCTCGTGGCAAAGTCTGTCCGGACTCCTTTGCCAAAATTCCCAAGCTCAACCTAAGCCTTCACCTAAGTATTCCTGAGACCCAAAATTCCCAAGCTCAACCTAAGCCTTCACCTAAGTATTCCTGAGACAAAAACTTAATAAATGCAGACGTTCAAATGTTTAGAACCACATAGTGTTTTCTCACATTCCGATGGCCCACTTACTTTGTTCTTTGGATCACTCGAGCATGTTAGCACTTGATCAGGGTGTTTGAGCACTCGGTGATCCTGTTCGTGACGCCAATTTGTTACCGCTGAGTTGGAGCCTGAACGGACCAAGTGAGATACAAGGTCGACGTATACCCAACCTCAGCTTAATAGAGTAATAAGACTCAGATGGCTGTGGTATAATTGAAATGTGAGAATACACTTTATTTGCAGAGCGCTCTGGGAGAAGTGCTATGCACCCCTGTGCAACCGCCAAGCTTCTCGTTTAACACTCTAAATGCGTTTACCTTTATATACAAATGAAAGGTTAAGCAGATTAATCACAGAAATGCCTCATGACAGTGTAGCAGTAAAATATTTTAAACAAGGTTCAGCAGAAAAACAATGCTCAGCAGAACTAAGACTTCTTCGGACCTTTCACCGTGAGATATGATAAGCAGAAAATAAAACAATAGCAGACTGTCTGTCCTTGCAAGATAACCGAAGTACAAAACAGGATGCAGCTGGCACTACTCATCCCAGGGTAGCTCAAGGTCCAGTTTTAGCCTGTAACGAATGTCAAGTATCCCGACAAGCTTTGCAAAGTCCTTTAGTACCGAAATTTCCTCCAACACTGCACAATATGCCTGAAATATCGAGCAAGCAATCCGGTAGAACCACTAAAGCCACACCCAGTGCCAGACAGACCTTACCAGAAGGTAGGCGCTGACCTATTCGTATGTCAAGGGAAGGACTATCTTGTAGTCACAGACTATTACTCCCTGTATCCAGAGGTGTGTAGACTGTACACCACCACTGCAGATGCTGTGATAACATGTATGAAAGCCATATTCTCCAGACATGGCGTGGCAAGCGAGGTCTTCACAGACAACGGACCCCAGTTTTATAATGCAAGTTTCCGACACTTTGCCAAAGAGTGGGACTTTGTCCACACAACGTCAAGTCCTCACTTTCCACAGCCCAATGGACTAGTGGAAAAATCGGTCCAGACAGTGAAAAGACTGATGTACAAGGCAAAAGACAGTGGAACTGACTTCTACCAGAGCATGCTTGTATACCGCACAACGCCGCTCGAGTGTGGTAAGTCACCAGCCCAACTCCTTATGGGACGTCGGCTAAGGTCAAACCTACCCATCCCGGAGAACCTCCTGAAAACAAAAGAGGGGGGGAAAGTGAGGAAGTTCAAAGAACAACAGAAAGAAAAGCAAAAGTACTACTATGACAGAGGAACACAAAACCTACCTGAACTCCACACTGGTGACCAAGTAAGGTTCAAAGGCAAAACAAACATATGGACTCAGAAGGGAACTGTCCTGAGTGAAGTCCAACCAAGATCATACACCATTCAGACAGATGAGGGTGCTGTTCTGAGAAGAAATCGTCGGGATCTTCTCATGGGACCAGCCACAGCAGGTCAAAAGACTGATACTGTTGAACAACCTGATCACACAGCAGGTCAAAAGACTGATACTGTTGAACAACCTGATCACACAGCTGAGAAATCATCATCTGAGGCAACAACTCAGATTCAAGGACAATCAATCAGAAAATCCTCAAGACACGTGAAGCCTCCTGAGAGACTCATTGAGCAAATTTAAGGACTCTTGTTATAGAAGGAAGTAATGTTATCTTATTCTTTCTTCAAGTTCTAGGTGTTTACATATTTCATGTGAACACACAAAACAAGGTTAAAAAACCTTGATAATGATAATGATAATGTAAGTTCATTAAGTGTTACAGTTAAAATGCAGAGTAATACAAAGAAAACATGTTGTTAGATAAAAGTAAAATACTTTTGTTTTAAGAAAGGGAGATGTAATGATATCAGCAAATAGTGATGGTATTTGCCTGTTTGATTATGATGCCTTACCAGCATATTTGCCTGTTTGATTATTTATGCCTTACCAGCAGAGGGCATGTGAGAGAAGCAGTTTAGTTTTAGTTTCGTTTTAGATGGATCTCTAACATGATGTCTCACACAGAATCACAGAAACCCCACAGTGCAGATAGAGGCCATTTCGGCCCATCGAGCCTGCACCGACACATATCCCACCCGATCCCCGTAACCCCTACACCAACACATATCCCACCCTATCCTTGTAACCCCACATATTTAACCCCCTAACACTAAGGGTCAATTTATCATAGCCAATCAACCTGTTAACTGAGTTGAACATACTTTAGATAAAAAGTCATTCTCTTTCATGAAAGTGTCGTCATTGAACCCACATAAGAAATCAATACTATTAGTGCTTGATTTAATGCTTCAGTTCTTTCTTGGAGTGCTAATAATCAATTTAGCGGCAGGTCAGAGGGATTAGCGCCTGGTGGTACTTCTCCCAACTTTTTAAAATTTAGCGCCCCCACCGGGGCGATACCGAATTTCTAGCCCTATATAATATGTTCCCTCTCTGGACCTCCCACGCAGCCGGCTCACCGACTTTACAATGGGAAAAAAACACGTATGCGCAGCATTTTGAATGGGACACACAGCCCCGAAAAAAGGGCTGCGCACCCAAAAAGATTAACGGGAACATTGCACCCAATGTCTTAAATTCAGTCCGTGTTCTACATTCAGTTAATTGTTCTTAGTCAGGCAGCAGCACAGAAGTGTCCTGGGCTTGGAAGAGGAAAGATCAGCCAAGGTTCCCCCCTCCCTGGTTGCTGTCTGAGTGTCTTTTCTTGGAGTGTGCCTTTGACAAGGACTGGGCTTGCCCATGGTGACCTCTACGTTTGCTACAGTATCCAGCCTTGCACTTGAAGGATGGTTACTTAGGTAAGGTACCGGACAAGACTGTACCTCAGCAAGAGTCAGCAACATTAGGAGAAGAGATTTTTTTTTAATTGGAAAGGTAGCTCAGCGCTAAACAATTATATTTTCAGTTACTGTCTCCTGCAAGACTGGATAATTCAGTTTCAGGTTTGCTTACATTTTCTTTAGTTTAATTCCTTGATATAAAACTGGTTCTTCTTACCGCCTGTTTTCTAGTAAGGTGCAGTAACCTGTGGCAGTATGGCTACTGGGAACATTCAAGTTTCTGCCCGCCTTCCTATACATAAATCTTTACATCTACATTCATTCTTCCTAAATTTATCACACGATGGATCTTAATCAACCCCAGCCCTCCCACCTGCCCAAGTTGTGTGGAAATTTTCCAGTGGTAGTGGAAATCCTAATTGCTATAGAAACCAATGCCTTTGGCCACTGCTGAGAGAATCTGATGGTGAGTACTATTTTTTTGTTCAGTGGCTAACTTTTTAAACCTGTCTCATTCCCCTTTCTGAGCTCCAGCGGTAGTTTCCTAATGCCAGGTTTATGTTTCCGCCACTGTTGATCATGTTACCCTTATTTGATGGTACTCTCACTACTACCATTGATGAGAAGTCCTGCTGTTAGTAGGATAGTAAAATAGATTGTGCCACTTTGGTATGTACAGTAATCAGATAAGATCAAAGACTCAGAGCACATCTGTCCTCGTCTGATAAACTAGCTTCATTATCTCTGGCTAAGGGCTCTGAGTCTTCAGCTCTTTCCCCAGTTACATATCTATCCTTAATCAGTCAATTCTCAACATAAAACAATTTTCTATCCTTTATGGTAACTTCATTATTAGAAATCAAGGGGAAATTTTCAGTTGTTTGCACCTCCCGTTAGCGCCTTAAGAGGGCGCTAATGGGGCGCAAAGCAACTAGCGCCCAGGCACGGCGATGTTTGCACCGCTTGCGAAATTAACTAGACATTTTGTGGCGGCGCTAATCACTACCGCCACGATCTCCTGCGCCGGCAGATTGTGACGTCAGCTGAGTGTGCAACGCCCCGTTAGCGCCCCGGACCGGATATTGAGTGGCGCCCCCTGCCTTACCGCCTGCCACTAGCAATGACAGGTTGAGGGGCGCGTTATGCTGTCATAAAGGGACTGGGGGAGCGCTATTTAAAGGCGACCGCTTCCTGCCTTTTTTTGTCGGTGACATTTTTGCACCACGCATTCTGAGAGAGAGAGATGTAAGAAGTCACACAACACCAGGTTGTAGTCCAACAGTTTTATTTGAAATCACAAGCTTTCGGAGCGCTGACTTCACCTGACGAAGGAGCAGCGCTCCGAAAGCTTGTGATTTCAAATAAAACTGTTGGACTATAACCTGGTGTTGTGTGACTTCTTACATTTGTCCACCCCAGTCCAACACCGGCATCTCCACACGAGAGAGAGAGAGAGAGACTTCTGGAGATATTCAATGCTGTGTGAAGGAGTTTTGAGTACTGAGCAGCACTTTGCAGGTTTATTTTGATTTGCCCTTCCTTGCTTCACCAGCGCTCTGAGGTAGCGCCTCGCTCCTCAGCCTTTGCGCCTTAAGACAGGTGTGAAGCGCCTGATTTAACGTTCCAATCACCTCCAGGGGCGATAAAAGCCAAGTTTGCTGTCGGAGGCGATAATTAGCGCCAGGCGCTAAACTTTGCGCACGGCCGATAATGGCGCCCCAAACGGCGTGATACTGAATTTTTCCCCCCAACTGTCTATATTTACCTGAGTACTGTGAACAGTTCTGGGCTCCGCACCTTAGAAAGGATATATTGGCCTTGGAAGGAGGGCAGCGCAGATTCACCAGAATGGTACCAGGGCTCCAAGGGTTAAATTATGAGGAGAGATTACATAAACTAGGCTTGTATTCCCTGGAATAGAGAAGGTTAAGGGGTGATTTTATTGAGATTTTGGGGATTTTAGAAAGGAATTGATAAGGTAGATAGAGAAAAACTTTTCTGCTGGTGGGAGAGTCTAGGACAAGGAGACTTAACTTTAAAATCAGAACCAGACCATTCAGGAGAGAAGTTAGGAAACACTTCTTCACTCAAAGGGTGGTAGAGGTGCGGAACTCTTTCCCATAAAAAGCAGTAGATGCCAGCTTAAATCTGAGATCAGTAGAATTTTGCTAGCCAAGGATATTAAAGGATATGGAGCCCAGGTGGTTAAATGGTGTTAGTATACAGATCAGCCATGATCTCATTGAATGGCAGAATAGGCTCGAGGGGTTGAATGGCCTAATCCTGGTCCTATATTCCTACACTTTTACCTGCCCAATATCTAAGTAAATGCAGAAACCCAGGGGATGAAAGGAGAACCCTAGTCGCTGTACTCTATTTTACTGATTTATAATCGGGTGTTGTCATGTGATCACTTCATCTTTGCTACGTGGAAGAATATATGCTGTCAGACTGTGGCTCAGGCTATAATCATTCGACAAATTTATTGAACGCTAAGCAGGTAAATAAACAGCACTCAATACCAACAGTATACTCAAAGTACTTATAGCCTTTACTAATCTCCTCAAATAGTCAAAAACAATAAAGACGCTTCTTCTGGGCTAGCCATTCACACTAAACTGATCCTTGAAATGCATTCACTTACCTGCTACATGGCTAACCGTTACCATGGAGTCCTCAGACTCGACACATATCCCCGATGGCTGCAGACTGACTGCTGTCTGGTTGCAATACAGCCAGGACATCACTCCAAGTTTCTCTGAAGATATTCCAGAACAAAAGGAATTAAAATTCTGGCCGCCATATTATAAAAAGGATGTAGAGGCACTGGAGAGGGTGCAGAGAAGATTTACAAGGATGATACCAGAAATGCGAGGATATACATATCAGGATAGGATGGACAGGCTGGGTCTCTTTTCGCTTGAAAAAAGAAGGCTGAGGGGTGACCTAATAGAGGTCTTTAAAATTATGAAAGGTTTGATTGAGTAGATACAGAGAGAATGTTTCCACTTGTGGGGAAGAGCATAACTTAAAGCCATCAATATAAGATAGTCACCAAGAAATCAAATAGGGAATGTAGTGAGAATGTGGAACTCGCTACCACAGGGAGTGGCTGAAGCGAATAGTATAGATGCATTTAAGGGGAGGCTAGACAAGCATATAGAAGGGAACAGAGGGTTATGCTGATAGATTTAGATGAAGAAAGACGGGAGGAGGCTCGAGTGGAGCATAAACGCCGGCATGGACTGGTTGGGCCGAATGGCCTGTTTCTGTGCCGTATATCCTATGTAATCCCTATGTAAAAACTGTATTTATCTGAACAACTTTATATAACCAGCCAGTCACAGTACTCAAAATACATAAGTACAGCTGCCAAACAAACATGCACTGTAAACAAAACCCATGAGTTTTTGCAATTGAATTGAACCACTTGATCCATTGATCAGCTTCAAACACTTTGGGCTCGAGTTCCATCGCTACTTGCCTGGTGTTAAGCACTACCCAAGCAGAGCACAGAGAGGAAAGTCAGGTGGGGAGGATTACTCCTCTGTAACTAAGCCCGTCAGATTTTCCCTTTCGTTTAAATTAAGGAGAGGAACATCGGCCAGGTTTTGCCCTGGGTGTTTGCAGAAACTTGTCCCATTCGGTTAAGACAATTCTTTAATGGTTGGCTTTGATCATCCTCTCCATCCAATTTCCCCCTCTGCAGTCTGTCAAGGTGATGCTTAACACCCAGGTGGTAGGGCCGAGAAACAACCCTTTTAAATGATCTATGAGATGGGTCCACTTCCGAGGACGAGAGCACCAATCAGCCTACATGTAACAAGGCCTTGTCCTGAGGTGTATATGTTGGCTTGTCTGGGATTTGCAGAAAGAGCTAGCAATTGCCAATTTAACCCTGTGTATGTTGTGAGCAGCAAGAAAGAACCCAATAAATAATTTGTCATAGACAAAAATCCTTAATTTTTGTCGTTACAGCTATATCCGTCTTTTGGATGAGATATTAAACCAAATCCCCTCTGTCCTCTCAGCTGGATGTGAAAGATCCCATGGCGCTATTTCGAAGATGAGCAGGGACGTTCTCCTTGGTGTCCTGGTTAATATTTATCCCTCAACCAACATCACTAAAATCAGATTACCTGGTTGTTATCTCATTGCTGTTTGTGGGAGCTTGCTGTGCACAAATTGACTGCTGTGTTTCCTACATTACAACAGTGACTACGCTTTAAAAAAAAGCACTTCATTGGCTGTA
This sequence comes from Somniosus microcephalus, assembly GCF_052327205.1. Lineage (NCBI taxonomy): Eukaryota > Metazoa > Chordata > Chondrichthyes > Squaliformes > Somniosidae > Somniosus > Somniosus microcephalus. The sequence goes on from NC_141008.1 coordinate 70,655,475, forward strand.
AACACCTTGAGTACAGCGACTAGGGTTCCCCTTTCATCGAGGTCGTGAGAGGTGCTATATAAATGCAAGTCCTTCCTTCTGTTAGTCAAATCAGTTGACACTCAGAGTGCTGAGGTAACATTTCAGCCCATTTTTATGGACAGAAAGCATTTGCCCCTCTATTATCCTGAATTAACCAATCTCAGTTCACAATATTCAACTCAATCTGAATCTGTAAACTCACTGCAACCAAAAGATAAGATAAATCATTAAGCTCATTCCATAGGAAAGTTGTATGTGACTTTTATTTTAAAGACAGAGTTTTGCCTCAATGCACCTTTTAAAAAAAGGATGATCAAGACCATTACAAGAAACTTTCACATCTTTTTGCATTTTGCTAATTTATTTTGAATCTTTATGCTTAAATTGTGAATGCTGATGAGATTGTCAAGAAGAAATGGTTTGGAAGAGTTACTGAGGCGACAATGTGAGGGAGCTGAATTAAATATCAACAGAGATGCAGTCATTAACCTAGGGTGCTTCAGTGATTGCGTTATTGCAACTGCATATATTAATTCATATTTCTCACACTATAACTCCTCCAAGAGAGTTCAGTTATGTCACACTCTGAACAAAAATATGTTTTAAGATATCAACAGGACTAGAAGTAAAAGTCCCTGAAATTCCAAGCCCCATGAGCCCAAGCCATAAGTGTGGAACTTCTGCCCGATTAATTGCTCCTGCTTCGATGCTGACTCCAGGGTAAGCTCATTTCAATGCTGCTGGGTTGGTCAAAGGTGCACACCTATCTGAAATTGCTGACTTACACCATGAGGCCTGGAAATTACATGTGGAAGGGTGGATGTAACATGCTGCATTTAAAGCTGAATTGCAGTTAAAGCAGAATCAGCTTACACCAATTTGAACCAAAGGAACCAAACCTCTCCCTCAACATCAGCAAAACAAAGGAGATGATCGTGGACTACAGGAAGTGGCAGGGGGAGGGACACACCCCAATCTACATCGAAGGGGCTGAGGTGGAGAGGGTCAGCAGCTCCAAATTCCTGGGTGTATTTATTACGGAGGACTTAACGTGGTCCCATCACATTGACGTCGTAACCAAGAAGGCATACCAACGCCTGTTCTTCCTCAGGAGACTGAAGAAATTTGGAATGGCCCCCCAGATTCTCACCAACTTCTACCGGTGCACCATTGAGAGTATTCTGTCCGGCTGCATCACTACCTGGTATGGCAACTGCACCGCCACAGACCGCAAGGCTCTACAGATGGTAGTGAAAGCTGCACAACACACTATAGGAATTAAACTACCTGCTGTGCAGGATATCTACCCCGAGAGGTGCCGGGGGAAGGCCCTGAGAATCATTAAAGACGCGAGTCACCCCAGCCACAACCTCTTCGCCCTGCTCCCGTCCGGTAAGAGATACCGAAGCATACGGTCTCGTACCAGCAGGTTTCGAAACAGCTTCTACCCCCAGGCCATAAGACTCATGAATGAATTATTTATTATTATTTATTACTGTTGTTTTATTTATTATTACTGTATTTCTATTAGTATTTTTATCATTGCTATGCCATATTTATTCCAATGTTGGGAGGACTCGTAAAAATCAACATTTCATTGTGCAGTACACACGTCTGCTGCACATATGACAAATAAAAAAATTGAATTAATTAAGGATCAAAAAAGGAACCAAGAAGAAGAGGGCCTGTAGTGTCCCAACGATGTAAATGCCAGAGGCGTTTTGACTGGTCTATGGCTTGTTCATAGCCAAGTCAATTTCAAAGAAGAGAGTCTTGGGTGAGTAGGTGGAGAGGCAGAACAAAATGACCCAGGTGAGCTGTGAGAAGTAAGTTCAAGGGCAGCCTTTATAGATGTAGTAGAGTCTTGTCATCATTCCAAGACAGTGTTACAAGATGACACTGCTGCAGGTATCATTTTAATGGGCTCAATGAACATTGTGTGTATGTTCACTAATAGATGAACAGAATGTCTTGAATTTATTGTCAAGTTGATTGGGGAAATCATTTCCAACAGATTTTGTCTTCTTGACATAGAGGGTCAAAACCTAGCAAGATACCTGTGGCCGATTCTCGTTTTCACCACCTGGTAGGAATAGGCCAGTAGCACAATGAAAACTGTGGCACAGCCCTATTCAGGCAAAGACTCCTGCCCCAGCACTTCCCAGTCTCCCACTTAGTCCCGCCCAGGAGCACCACTGTTTTTGCAGTTTCTCGCACATCTTCCCCCATCCTCTTCAAGCTCATTTTGTCTGCGAGACTCATCTCCTGCTCCCACAATCTCTTCCCCACTCCCTGTTACCTGACATTGTCAATGGTTCCAAGCACCATCACTGTCCCCTTCAAAACTGTCATTGTCAACCCCTGACAAAGACCTACTGTTGATCCATCTGTCCTCTCCAACCTTCCTTTTCTCTCTAAGGTTCTTGAATGTGCCTTCATCTCCTGGCTCCATGGCCATCTCTCCCAAAATTCCCTGTCTGAATCCCTCCAGGCAGGCTGAACCAGACTGTTTGCAATCTTGGTGTCCTGTTCAACCCCGAGCTATTCTTTAAACCCCGCTTCCTATCCCTCACAATGCTATTAATTGACATGCTGGTGAAGAGCTCTGGCTGCAGGATAGTGTTGGTGGCCTCCTCCTTCTTTGCCATCCTCAATGTCATCGGTCTTCTTCATCATTGCTGTTTAAATATGACATATGGTCTTGTATGGCAAATACACCTGCTGCATGCAGGCCTATTTACCACTGGCCATATAGGAAGTATAACTGGCAAGATTTCCAGGGAGCCCAGGATTCTGCCAGACACCCCCAAAAGTGACATTGCACAAAGTGCCTGCTCACTGCCCCGTCCCATTGAAAGTTCTTGTAGGAATGAGTAACGGGTGGAAACCCAGCAGAAATGGATTTTGTTCCAATCTCCTGCCTCTACGCTCCTACTGAGTCAGATTTCCAGTCAATAAAAGATAAGCATTTCTGGGCTAGTGTTTCCTTTGGACGTAAAATAATTGATTAGCACTGCTTTGGTACTGACACAATCATTTCTCTCCTTTGTATTGGTCAGAGTGTCAAAAATCTCCGGCAACTTTCACCAACTATGATCAAGGAGTGGAGCCATTTTCTTCTCAGCTACAGTTTTACTAACTCCGATCACTGTCTCGTTAAACCGAGGATAGGTCAAAATGTGTATCAAATACAGGCAGGATAGATATTGCTTAGCCCATGTTGATAGCAGACCACGTGTTCTCAAAGAGGCTTTTTCAAAACAGTTTTTTTCACTTTCAAGCATTTTGTTTACCGATTATAGTTGCTTTTGCCAATCTTCATCTCTGTGTGAAATTGGATTCAAATAAAATTGAAGAGAAATCACTTCTTTTACAAGATCTCTGTTTGGCTTTGTTCCTGTTGAGATCAGTGTTTAAGTATGTAAGAGAAAAATTGGAGTCCCTTAGGACTGTCTGTTCAATGGTTCAAAGGTGACTCCATATTGATAACAGTTATGATTTTATTTAAGCATAACTGAGGCTTTAGTACATTACAGTATTTGAGCAGCAGTTTACAAAGTGCAATTAAGAATTAATACTACCTGTTATAACTCTCTTAACTGTCCTTTGGGTAGTAGGCAGGGCCCATTCCTCATTCCTTCTATTCGCATACGCATTGCACCAGTCCGATCGGTGCCCTTCCTGAACCTTCTACAGTGAGAATGACCCAAACCCACTGGGATATACCCCAAAACCAGGACTATAGAAAGATCTATCCAATCAAGTATCTTCCATACCACCCCCCCCCCCATTCTACCCAATCAGGACCCCGGCAAGATCTGTGGCCAGCACAGGCCTTGGGCCTCCCATGGTGATGATGTAACCCAGGAACTTGCTGACAACAGGTTTTAATTAGGGTTTTTTTTACATACTTTAACCTAATTCTAACAGAAATAAAAACAAATTAATAAAACTATAGTAAAAACTATAAACTGGCAATCTCAGTAGTAAACTACGGCCTAGCAAAGCTGAATACTGAAAATTAGTAAAAGGAATTTATCTGGTTATGTTTCGGTGGCTCACTTTGCCAGATACAAGAACCAGAGAAGACATAAGAGTGAGACAGCTCGCAGCCTCCCTGGTCCTCTTCCCTAGCCCTTCTAGAATAAACAAGGGCAATTCAGCCATAAACAAGGCTGTCCATGATGCACACAGCACCTGCAATCTGAAAGCTGTAGATTTTGCAGAATAGCAGTTCGAACAAAAAGCTTGGGGTCATTTAACTCTTTGCAATGCCGATCCCTTGAAATACCCTAAAATCCCATGTTCTTACAAGTAGCCGTGCTCTAACTTACTGGCCTAGAAATTCAGTTGCGTTCGCCAGCCGTTAGCGCCTTAGTAGGAGTAGATCTCGAGCGCTAGGCACTTAGCGCCCGGGCGCAGGCCGATCTGCGCCTACGCCCAACTTCAGTAGACATTTAGCGCCAGCACAAAGTGTTTGCGCGCGCTCAGCTGCGCGCGCAACTTATGACGTCATTTCGTCGTGCAACGCCCTTTGTGCGCCCCAAACCGGAACTTCAGTCGCGCCCGCCCAATGTGGGCGTGGCGGTGTTAAGAACTGTGAAGTGGAACGCAGCAGAGGCCCTGCGGGCCTCGGGGAGCGCTAATTAAAGGGCACTTAGACTGAACTATAAAGGCCAGCCATTTTGCTGCAATGACTTTAGTGCAATGGATTTCTGGACAGAGACCAAGGAAGACACCTTACTGATTTGGCCCAACATAGGAGAGGTATTTTTGGCTTCTGGCCAGAGCTTGGAAATTTGACTCATTGTGATTTCACTGTTTGCAAGTATATTATGGGGGCTGCATGGGGCTCCAACCCTCAGTTCCAGCATTATGTGCGAAGGGCTCGCAGACGCTGTGTGAGAGGGGCAGCCATGCCTAGACGCAGAGGGGGCATCAGGCGTCGGCAACGTAGGCCTTACCCACTCAGGGAATACCACCAGCAGGTGTCCTATCTCACCATGACTGCCGCGCAGTGTGTTAAGAGGCTGCGCTTCAGAAGGGAGGTGGTTGCAGAGATCTGCCAGCTGCTTCACAGAGATCTGCGTCCACAGCTGATGTGCAGGACGTCTCTGTCGGTGGAAGTGAAGGTCACGGTGGCTCTGAACTTTTATGCAAGCGGCTCCTTCCAAGCCGCTGCTGGGGACATAGCTAACATCTCCCAGTTCGCCGTGCATCGCTGCATCCGGCAGGTCACCGATGCCCTTTTCACAAGGAGACACCAATTCATCTCCTTCCCCATGACCCTAGAGAGGCAGGAGCAGCGTGCAGTCGGATTTGCGAGGATCGCCGACTTCCCCATGGTGCAGGGCGCCATTGACTGCACGCATGTGGCTTTGCGGGCACCTATCGACAATGCCGAGGATTACCGCAACCGGAAGGGCTACCATTCCCTCAATGTACAGCTGGTGTGTGACCACAGCCAGTGCATCCTAGCTGTCAATGCCCGCTTTCCAGGCAGCAGCCACGATGCATTTATCCTGTGACAGACTACTGTGGCTGACATGTTCCAGGCACAGCCTCCCCCAAGAGGATGGCTTATCGGGGACAAAGGCTATCCTTTGTGTACATGGCTCATGACCCCGCTCCGCGCGCCCAGGACCCCTGCTGAGGAGGCATACAACGAAAGCCATCAAGCCACAAGGAACATCATAGAGCAAACGATTGGCGTCCTCAAGCAACGGTTCCGCTGCCTGGATCGCTCCGGCGGATCTCTGCAGTATTCGCCGGATAGAGTCTCCCAGTTCGTCGTCGTTTGCTGCATGCTGCACAACCTGGCTATCCGCAGGACTCAGGCACTGCCACCTCACATTGGACCACCACCTCAGGAGGACGAGCAGGAGGACCATGAGGAGGAGGAGGAGGAGGAGGAGTACCAGCCCAGGAGGGAGCCACAAGGTCCAAGGGCCGTCCGTCGGCGGCTTATTGAACGACACTTCTAGGCCCCCTGTCAGGGAATGGCTTGCGGCAATGAACGCAGATGAATGCAGCCGCTCCGCAAGCCCTCAGCCGGTTAACGCAACAACCACTTGAAACATCACACATGGACAAGCTGAATAAAGAAAAAACTTTATTGAACAAACTCAGGGCCCTTCCCACATGAAACCCAAAAACAGACAACACCCCCAAAAAACACTCAAATACATATCTCACTCCCACAACCTGGGGAGGAATAACAAAACTTGTCCATCCAAATGGCCTTCATCCTCGGCCTTACCAAAAGAACCCCCCCCATAGCCAAGACAACCACCCCCATATAAAAAAACATTTGCCACACACTCTACTTTGTGTGCCGAGAGGGCGAGTCCTTGTCCAGGCTTTTCCGGCCCCTGGCCGATCTGCTGCTCCACCTCAACCTGGGCCCTGTGGGTGCTGCAAGGCTGGGGGAAGGCTCCTGAGGGGCACATTGCGTGACGGCAGATGCCCTTGGGGGTCGGCCTAGACGAGCTCTGGCCCTCGAGGGGCCGGCTGCTGACTGCTGCAGCTGTGGCTGGGCAGCATCAGTCCCTCCAGCAGCTCGTCGCAGCTTCGCAGGGGGAGTGGCAGTGGCGGCTGCAGCAATGGGGGCAAGCTGGCTGATGCCAGGCGCTCGCTGCTCACCTGAGACACTGGCACTCGGACGGGCTGGCACTGCAGCAAGCGCAGCAATCTGGTGAAGGCCAGACCGCTGTGCTGCTGCAGCGCGGCGGGTGCCCTGGCGATGCCTGCCTGACACAGCGAGTGTGGCAGCAGTGAGTGCCCGTACTGCCCTGGTCTGTGCCCGCATCAGACCAGCCAGTGACTGCACGGTACCACTGATCAACTGTCCACTCGCTGCCTGTGCTGCCCTGAATTCGTCCCGACTCGCGTCCTGTGCTGCCCTGAATTCGTCCCGACTCGCGACCTGTGCTGCCCTCAATTCGGCCCGACTCGCGTCCTGTGATGCCCCGAATTGTTCGAGACCCCTGGCCTGTGCTGCCGCGAGTTGTTCGAAACCCCTGGCCTGTGAGGCCCCGAAATCGGACACACTATGAGCCAGGGACTCGATGGCCTCAGGCAACCGTGCCACAACCCCCATGAACTCGGTGTGCCGACGATCCGAGTCCGCGGACATTTGATCAAGGAGGCGCACCTCCTGGGCGAGGACCGTTTCCGGACTGGAGGCCGGACTCTCCCTCTGGGGAGAAGGCCGCCGAGCTGGCCGACCCTTCGCGCGTGGCTGGACGCCACTGGGCCCAGCAACTACACTCCCCTGCAACACTTCCCCCCTCTGGGGAGAAGGCAGCCGAGCTGCCCGACCCTTCCCGCGTGGCTGGACGCCACTGGGCCCAGGAGCTACACTCCCCTGCAACACTTCCCCCCTCTGGGGAGAAGGCAGCCGAGCTGCCCGACCCTTCCCGCGTGGCTGGACGCCACTGGGCCCAGGAGCTACACTCCCCTGCAACACTTTCCCCCTCTGGGGAGAAGGCAGCCGAGCTGCCCGACACTTCCCGCGTGGCTGGACGCCACTGGGCCCAGGAGCTACACTCCCCTGCAACACTTCCCCCCTCTGGGGAGAAGGCAGCCGAGCTGCCCGACCCTTCCCGCATGGCTGGACACCACTGGGCACAGGAGCTACACTCCCCTGCAACACTTCCCCCTGGCTCTCCTCCAGGGAAGACGTGTCCCCTCCATTGCCATCCCCTGGCGCGGATGAGGGTTCCCCCGATGTGCCGCCTTCCTCTTGCTCCTCCTCGTCCTCCTCTTCCGAGGGACTGACACTCGCAGCTTCAGGGACCTCCTCCTCACCAGCTGAAAGCAGGAAGGCACAAGAGTAGCTTTAGAGTGAGGACAGGGCGTCAGCGAGGGAGGCATGAGTGGTGGCATTCTGCGCATTGGTCGGACAGTGGCAAAGGATGTAGATCTGAAGCGCAAGGGGAACGAGAGAGGTCCAAACGGTCATGTCCTTACCATTGGGGCCCAGCACAGGGTCGGCATCTCCAATTGCAACGGGGCCAATCACCCGGGCACCCATGAGTCGACCCACGCGCTCCTCCAGGTCACTGAGCTGCTGGAACTGGGCACGGCCTCCCCCGGTGACAGTCCGGCTCTTCAGATTCTGGGCCAGCTTGGCCTGCAAGAGAAAGGACGGCCTCTAAGTACAGTGTGGTGCCCTGTTGTTGTGTGCACGGCCTCCCATGGTCGAATAGCTTGGCCAGTGTGTAAAGTGCAGAAAGTGCAATTGATGTTCATGCCAGTGCCATAGCTGCTGGATGAGGGCTGGCCATTAGGCCTTTGAGGTCCCTGTGCCCATAATGTGAGGTGCACATGCAAGGATGAGGAGGACACTGGAAAGGGTACTCACCCTGACAATCCGAGTGAGGTCGTTAAACTTTTTCCGGCATTGGACACCAGTCCTGGGGACATCGCAGGTGGCTGTGACCCTCTGGGCGATATCCCTCCAGGCTCTCCTGTACACCCTCTTGGGAGGCTTCTTGCCACTGTCCGGGAACAAGATATGGCTTCTCTTCTCCAAAGCCCTAACCAGCACCTTTAAATCATGGGCAGAGAAGCGCTGCGCTCGCTCACGGGCCCTCTGCATCCTTCCTGTCGCTATTTCTCTCCAGCAGCAGTGTTTAGGCCTAGCTGGAGGGCTGCAGTATCCAGGGCGTGGCAGCAGACCAAGTCGACCCTTTCCCCTTTAAGAGCTGGCCGGCGCCAGGGTGTCTGCTGTCAATCAAAACATGACCGCACCTGCGCTGCGCCCGGCCTCGGCTGTATCAGTCTGCACCGCCGGCTTAGCGCCTAAAGATAGCCGTGCAATGCCAGTTTTAGCGCTCGAGCAAACTCCTTGGCCAAAGCTACTGAATATCGGCGAAGTGGCCTCCACTTTCCAGCGGGCGCAAACTTTAGCGGCCGCCCGACTTTACCGCCCCAAAAGTGGCTATACTGAATTTCTAGGCCATTGAGTCACCACCTTTTCAGCAGGAAGGTACCAAACGAATGGCAGCATTACCTCCAGGCCTAAATTCCCTGGAGACATATGTAATTACATAATAGACTCTTAAACCTTGCAGCCATACTCCCCAAAACTCCAACATGAGTCAACCCTGCTGAAGCTGTACTGTCACTTTCCAACAGATCCCCCCCCCCCTTCCCCCACCCCCAGCCCACAGACACATCTCCACTCTGCACCATGGTCTCCTGCAGATTAAAAGACAACACATAAAGCTTGAAGGGGGTTTGGAAAGAAGATCAAGGTCACCAGGTGGCTGAGGAGGAATATGTAGCAGATTGTTCAAGAGCTAACCCAAGATAACGCATGGAGCTTACAGCACCCCTAGGTGCTTCACAAATTCCATCCCTTCCTGGAAGATGACTGTTGTAGAGAGTGTGGCCAAAAAGATATGCTGCTGCAGATATTCTGTTTGCAATTTTACAATCAGTTGCTTTGGACAGTAGTCTGAGAGGTCATGTGCCCCTGGGGCCAACCCTTGAGAACAAGCCCCTGTGGAAACATGTAGGCTAGTACAGCTGCCACTGTTAGTTGTAAGAACATGCTTCTTCCCACAACAAGCGTCGGTGCGCCATAAGCCAGTTGGGACAAATAACGCAGACTCTGGCTGAGCATTTGCAGGTGCTCTGGACTCTCTTCCTGGATGCCGATGTGACAACTCTACAACCAAGGAAATAAGAATAGGCCAACGCAGACTGAGACTGCGAGCTTATAACAGTCTCTTCCTAAAGTCCAACAACCCAACCCTGCAGGTACAGACAGGGCCCTCATTACCTCCTGACCAGAGCCAACTCTTTGGAATATTGGCAAATTATCTTGACTCCCAAACACAACGTTGTTCCAAGGGTGCACCAAACTATGCTGACAAACCTAATGTGACAATGTAAGTGCTGTCCGATTAACTGTACAGTGTCTTCACAAAAAAAACATTTTCACTGAAAGAACGAAGCTAAATCCTTAATAAAGCCCCCAACAATGGATTCACTTATAACAGTAAATGCCATGAACATGGACAACAAAAGACCTTGCATCTTCAATTTTTACTTATACTTAACAAAATGTATATTCATTCATTTATATTCACTTGGGTGCAGTCGACTTTATATCTAAGCTCCCCACCCCCCGCCCCAGTCACCACAAATGAAAGCTGCACTGCATTTCAAGTACAGCACACATTTTGCAGTCAGTCACAGGCAAAGAGTCAAACTATGACTGAAATACTATCCAATTAACCTGTGCTTCCAGCCAGTCAGCCAAAAACACATTGCAACAAGTAATTTATGCTTCCAGCCAGTCAGCCAAATACATTTTCAAAACTAAAATCCCTAAAGCTTTTTTTAAAAAAAAGTAAAAATAAGGCAGTAGTAAGTAAAGGTTAACATACCACGACATTTACAGTGCCTCACTCGGTATTGTTCAACCCAGTACCTGAGATTTTCACCCTTTTCTCCTTGTGAATGTGTTAACAATGTATTCAGTCAGATAGGTTATCGTTTGCCAGCAGTCTGTATCGGACTGCCCACCATTTTCCAAGCAATGATCAGAACGTCATGGGCAATATGCACCTGAATTTCCAATATTCACTGCTGGTGGGCATGGTTCCCATACTGGCAGTGTAAGATTAGCCCCATGATGCTTTCTTTCCTAAGGCTCATCTTCAACCCATCAGGTCCTACCGGTTACGAGACAGTTCAGTTTCACTGACCTATGAACATGAAGGGGCATCTTTGCATGATTCTCTCAGTTGAATCAGCTAATTTCCTGCAGGATAAAGACACTGGTTATGAAAATCTGCGGAGCGGTGCATCTTAGCGCAAGTACCGAGATGTGCCCAGCTCTGACCTCCCCCAGTGATCCCCACCAAAGTTCATGGGGTCGGGGGTAAGTCCCACAATTTAAATAGCTTTGGCAGGCACATTTGAGGTGCCATTCCACCCCCCCGCACCAAAGATGCTGGAAATTGCTCAGGGCCAGGTTAGTGTCAGGTTTCTAATCGCACTGAAGAAGATTCTAGCGGCTCACTTACAAAGCAGGGCACCTTACAATAAAAATAAAAATCTTCAAGGGTCCAGGCCCCGAGCTTAGGCTGCCCATGCCCCCCACCTGGTGGGACCACCTTCTGATGCACGGTCAGCCGGTATACCTGTACCAACACCAAGCACACGCCATGTCCGTGAGTAGGTCCGGGCTATGGGAGCCCTGACATTTGGAGTCCCAACCCGATCCTCCTTATGGCCTTCTAAGAGACAGGTGGAGGGTTCTCACCCCACAAAGCCATCCCAGAAATCTTCTCGTTAAGACGGAATCCGGCATAATGGAGCCCTGGCCTGTTAATAGTGGCCTATTAAAAAAGCCAAATGTGGATTGTCTAAGACTGCTCATTCATTATAGACCATTGTTGAAGTAAGATTCAGTGCAATTAATAATTTGTTTTTGCCACAACGTCACTGCTAACACTATTAAAGCTTGGCTGCATGACAGTGTTGCACATTATAACATTACTGATGCAGACTACCTGATTGATGTATTGTCTGTACTCGTGGTCCTCTGGGTTGTGCCTTTAACTAGCCACCCTAATGAATTTTCCAGCGAAACAAATGACGTATTACAGACTATGATTAAAGGCCTGTCATTTCTGGTTTATAGACTGCCTCATCATCAAACATTCACATCCCACAGGATCCCTAATGTAGGGTACTGAAGGTCTACAAACCTATAATTGAACTCAATAATTCAATGGCACTATTTTATTTATTTACTGGATACAGGCTACAGGCACTTAAGAAAAATGGTTACAAATTCTCAGAAGTGAAAAGTCGATTTAGATATTTGTTCAAAATCATTTGTACTTATGCAAAAATGATTTTTTTTCCCCATAAACAGTAGAACTTCTCTACAAATGTTTGTGCCTTTTTGGTTGAAAAAAAATGATTGGTTAGAAATGTTTTGAACTAAATCGTTGACTAACGAGGTCACCAAACAGTGACAAGTTTGAGATGGTGCAGTGGTTTAGACGCTGGCTTTTAATTTCGGTGATCTGGGCTCAAATCCACTTCAGGATTTTTAAAAAAATGTCTACTGGTTGCAAAGTCTCAATTCAGCACAGAACCGCCTATAAATTAAGTTGGTATGGTGCTGAACTAGGAACACAGAGCTTGTATGTTCAAATCCTACCATGGCAACTTGTGAAGATGAATTCAATAAACTGGGTAATTTAATAAACTGGGTCATTTACGGGCTGGCACCAGGAAAACATGACCATGAAAGTTGGATTGTTGTAAAAACCCAACTGGTTCACTAATTTCCTTCAGGAAAGGGAACCCACCACCCCATCTTTTGCACTTAGCAAGCCAGTTGGAAAACAATCAATACTCAAGAAGATCTCCTACCACCACCTTCTCAGGGCAACTAGGTATGGACAATAAATGTAACCTTGCCAACAACATCTCCCCCCTGGCTCTTTTGCCATTTATCTTACATCTGAGTCCTCTGGTTATCGACCCTCCTGCCAGTGGAAACAGTTTCTCCCTATCTACTGTACTCTATTAAAACGCTTCATAATTATAAGAAAGAAAGACTTGCATTTATATAGGACCTTTCGCGACCTCAGAACGTCCCAAACTGCTTTACAGCCAATGAAGCACTGTTGTAATTTTGAACACCTCTATTAAATCTCCCCTTAACCATCTCTGCTCTAAAGAGAACAATCCCAGCTTCTCCAGTCTCATGTGTTGACATGGTTACCAAGTTGCAACCCAGAGCCCTTTGTCCTCAGGACCACATGCACCTGGAATGAAGAGTAGTCACTTGCATGAAGGTACCGGAGGGCTTCTGGCACAGGGAACTGCGCCCCAGGATGAACAAATAATATTAAAATCTGCTTCACCTGACAACCTTTGGACTAAACTGGTAGATGGTTTCACAATGCATATAATCTGTTGCCCTCTGGGGGAAAATAAATCTGCTCTTAATGATGGCGTTGTGTGCACAATTCCATATGAATCTTTGAAAAACAGCAGTTCCATCAAGGCTGAGCTTCACAAGTTAAGCACGTGCTAGTGCTATGGTAATATGTGCATAATAATGTATCACTTTCAGTTCTCCAATTCAGCCACTGTGTTCAGTTTAAAATATCACCCCACACGCAGGCTCAACAGCAATTAGACCTTGAGGAATAAGTGGAATAAATTACTTACTTTTCCCACTTGCTTTATGCAGAGTTTGATAGAAATAGATGGCAACAGCACTCATGTGGCCCGGGAACAGTCGGCATGAAAATCATATTTCCACAGTTGCCAAGTCATCAGCCAATGTCCCTATGAGGCAGGCTGTCCAGTAACAGAAGACACAGATGACAGCCCTGGTGCCTGTATTCTGCTGCTTTACTGCAGTAGCACAATATTGTACTTATCACCTGCGCTGTGATATTGCACCAGTAACAGCTGCTCTCTTCAATTCAACAGAGGAAGACTAAAAGCAAAAATGTATTTGAATTGTCTTGTGTTTTTACTGGGTGACTGAGCCATATATACTCACACGAGCTCTGTGACTTACAGGTGAAACTATTAGTATCTCGGCCTCAGACAGATACATCAATTTGATACTTTAATCACAATTTAGAAGATTTTCAAGATGGCAGCCAGTCACCTCTAAAGGGAGGTGAGAGACAGCTCAAATAACATAATGAGAATTAAAGTCCTCTCTGCAGAAGCTTGCCGTAGTCCTCATTAAAATATAAATAAAACCTAAATAAATTGAATATTATAAATAGAATATGCAACGGCGAGCAGTAAAATGATTTTTATTCCCGCTTGTGAGAGTGGCCAGAATGCAGATGACTAGCTGTTTAATCAAGGTGATTGGAAGGGCAGGTTTCACTCACTTTATTTCTGCTCAGACTCCTGGCTTGCTCCCCAGTGGTTGATTATGATTGCTCTGAACAGAGTTGCACAAAGGCTGTCATATTTTGCAGGGCTCCCATTGTCAAGTTGTTCTTAATTTTGGAGCTAATCTCAGCTTTTAGCTGAAGCAATTTGCCAGCACATTAGCAGTTGTGAAATCTAGACTTTTAAATGGGAAGGAACAGATTAATTCTGCTTATTGCAATTACTTTCAACAAAGAATAAATACATTTTAACAATGTTTATTTTTGTAAATCCCTACCTTCCCGCAGGAAATGTTTATTGATTGAGAGGACTGTTGTCTGGCCTCTGGCACCATTGATCTTGAAGTTAAACAAGGGCAGCCCCCATGCGAATCACCTGCTAATCTTTCTCTCCCTGTCTGGGATGGGGGGTGGGGGGGGGTGGGGTGCGGGGAGGCGGGAGAGAGTATCAGTTAATCCCACCAGTCATAACTAACACTGAAACAAAACTACATTTATGTTTGAAGAAAATCCCCCTGGATTGGCGTTAATCCTAGTGCAAAGAAAGCAGTTAACATGAATGATAAGCTAATGAAAAAAAGATGCAGAAAAAAGAATCAGTAATCCAAGACAATTTAACGGCAGTGCTATTCTGAGGTGTGTATATAATTGCCATGGACCTAGCAGTGACTGGGAATTTAGCACGTGGTGGGCAGGCCCCTGAGTGAAAATGAATCCATGCACTGTTGTGGAGCAGTGTGTTGTCCCAGTCTGCTGTGCCATTGAACCACTTGCAGAGTGTACAATTATAACTGCTTCGATGTGCAATTCTTTACACAGCAGCTTGATGAACTGCTTTCTTTTCATTCTCACATTCCTACACCATCGTGAAACATGCTGCTGACTTGCAACAAAAAGAAATTTAGGTTAACGTCAGCCTGGGTGTATTTTTCTCAAACCTGAGTGTGGGTTTCTTTCAGTTATAACTTTGACAGTTAGGGATGTAGTGTATGTACCTTGAAGAAGGAACTATATTCTGCAGCCCCTGTATACTGCAGTACCAGTAGTGACCACCCCTGTATATAAGCCTGTGCAGTAACTTTGTATAGTAGTTCCAGTTTTGTCTCCATTCAGTAAACACCTGTTATAACCAACTTCTGCAGTCCGTGTCTCAATTACACACGGACGTTACAAGGGACTAATTCATTTACATTTTGTCAGAGGATACCCATAAAATCTCAGAAGTATATAGGGCACTGAAATGTTCCACGCCATTTTTTTAAGCAAATTTATACTTGCACTTAAAGTAACCCTGCTAAAATGAACTACTGTAGCGTCAGCTGTGGCTCCGTGATAACACTCTCGACTCTGAGTCACAAGGTGGTGGTTTCTAAGTCCCACTCCAGGGACTTGAGCACAAAATCTAGGCTGACACTCCAGTACAATACTGAGAGAGTGCTGCCCTGTGGGAGGTGCCGTCTTTCAGAAGAAACGTTAAACCGAGGCCTCGTTTGCCCCCTCAGGTGAATATAAAAACTCCCATGCCACTATTGTGAAGAAGCGGGGCATAGTCTCAGAATAAGGGGTTGGCCATTTAAGACTGAGATGAGGAGGAATTTCTTCACTCAGAGGGCTGTGAATCTTTGGAATTCTCTACCCCAAAGAGTTGTTGAGTACAGAAAACTCTTGTTTAAACGGCACCTAAATATCCGGAATTCTCTATTAACCGGCAAACTTCTCACTCCGAAAACAACACCTCAATAACCGGCAATGTTTCTGAGTCCGAGTCTCCCACGGTGGCCGAGTTAGTCAGTGGGGATAGTTCTCCAAACTGCCACTACTCGGCTTCTTGGCGCAGTCAACACCTCAATACCTCTGTAACAGGAGTCTGACTCTCCCGCGCTGCCGGTAGTCTCTTCTGATCTGCCATTTTACAGGGGCACTGTGTGTCTCCCACGCTGCTGGTAGTCATTGCATTGCCCTCAACTGGCAGTACTGTACTTAATCAAGCATCTTCCACCATCCATTTAACACAACATTCTGTAGGTGAGTACCCAATTACTGTATACTGCACATTTCTTGATTTTTTAATTTTTCTTTGTTAAAAATAGTCTCGGTAGATAACCTTCTCCGTCATCCAGAATTTTTGATCAACCAGCAACACGCCGGTCCCGTCGGTGCCGGATACCAAAGAGTTTCCTGTATATTCAAGGCTGAGATAGATCGATTTTTGGACTCTAGGGGAATCAAGGGCTATGGGGATCGGTCAGGAAAGTGGAGTTGAGTTCGAAGCTCAGCCATGACCTTGTTGAATGGCGGAGCAGGTTCGAAGGGCCGTATGGCCTACTCCTGCTCCTAATTCTTATGTTCTTATAAGAGCAGGGAGTTCTCCCCAGTGTCCTGGCCAATATTTATCCCACAACCAACACCTAAAAACAGATGATCTGGTCATTCTCACATTGCTGTTTATGGGACCTTGCTGTGTGCAAAATTGGCTGCCGTGTTTCCTACATTACAACAGTGACTACACATCAAAAATACTTCATTGGCTGTAAAGCACTTTGGGACGTCCTGAGGTCATGAAAGGCGCTATATAAATGCCTGCTCTTTTTCTACATTATGCAAAGTTTATGATTTGCACCTATAAATATTGAGACACTTAATAAAATACTGTATAAAATACTATGAAGTTGACAGTAGCTTAATTCCAAACTTTACCAGTTGCAGTGGGATTCTAAATAGCCTGGTGCAATATCTGCCAGCTAAAAAAAAACATGCTTTTAACTGTTGTAGACTGTTCCATTTCTGCCAATCATCTTACTGTTTTGCATAATGCTTTATTTTAAAAGAGAAAACTACCACATGTCCGTACGCCTACACATGTAATTTTTTAAGGCTTCTGAAAGCTGGAATGTGTCTATTACTACTTGCTGTCTGTATTTGCAAATGGAAAATAAAATGTAAAAAGCAACAAGCTGCGAAGAGTGAATGACCCCAAATTAAATGAGCTGTCCCTCACAACACACAGCCCCTTATAATGCTCTGATTGCATAAAGTATAATGAACAAAAAGTAGAATTGTTTGTTGTAGCAGAAGTAGAGCCATTGTCTTGTTTCTCCCACAAAAAACAGAAAAATAGCAAGAAAAGGTTAATTCAGATCTAAAGTGCTTCGTGACAAAAGAGGTAGGTGACTATATTCAATGGTCTTGGTGCTGCATTCATTTAGACAATGTGTCAATCTTCTCTGAATAGCAATTTATTCTATAATTTAGAACTGAAGGCAGGAAACTATGTGCAAGACAGAGCCATTTATGAGCTCGTTACATTGACTAGTTGTCATCAACCATCATTGTTACGATTGCTTTTTCATATAAAAAATAATTACCCTCTATCATATATGAAAGCTTTCACAGTAATTCAAACACAACTACATCCTCTAATATTTCCTTGCTGTCATTCGGTAAGAGACAAGCTACACTCGCAACACTGGCTCCTAATCACCTGAGGAACGAGCGACAGCTTCAGCTCAACCCATCTGACTGGCACCTCTGAATAAATTGAAGGAGACATTAGAACGATATTGTGGTGTGATAAGCTACCGAATGAATGTAAAGCAGGGACAATCAGTCTAGGCTTCTGTAATATCAGTGTTAGACATGGGGCTTTTTCAACAAGTAAGCCTGAGTTGCCACAGAATGTTAATTTAGGGAAGGTCTATGTACTGATTCGTGGCATTGCTATGCAATAAATACTGTATATAAAAATTGCATACATGCCAACCTAGAAAACCAGGAGGGCTAAATTCGGTTGATTTGTGCCTCTGACGGGGTGCAAATCAACTAGCGCCTGGACATGGCACCACCAACGCCTCCCTTGAAATTCAGCGGGAGGTTAGCGGCGGCGCTAACCGTTAGCACTGCACGGCGCTGCGCCACCAGTGATGACATCATCGCTGTGCGCAGCACCTCGCTCGCGCCCCGGCTGTAATATTGGATGGCGCCCCCCAACTTACCGCCAGATGCTATGTCCGCCGGGGTCAGGGGGGCCTACCTGCGGCCGGGGCGGCGCAAGTTAAAGGGGAAGTGGCGGGCGGCCATTTTTGTTGCTTGGCCGCCTGCCAGCACCTGTCCCCGTTGCTGTCCCTGGCCCTTGTGAAGCACCCACCCCCCCCCCGTGGGGTGCCGGCTGTTCTTCATGCTCGTTTACCGGCACTCCCAATCCCTGGTGACCCAGCCGGGCGCCGGGACATGCTGCGCCAGCCCCCTCCCCTTTAACGAGCAGGAGTAGGCAATACGACCCCTCGAGCCTGCTCCACCATTCAATAAGATCATGGCTGATCTTCTACCTCTACTCCACTTTCCCGCCCGATCCCCATATCGCTTCTAGCCTCCAAAAAGTTGACAGCTCCAGAACAGTCCTCAGCATCGGCCTCATGACACATTGAAGGCAAGGACTTACACTGAAAGTGAAGTGAGCCAGGGTCTTATCACAACATAAGCTGCAGGCAAACCCAACATTCCATTACTTACTGCAGGATGAAAAACCTAAAGGATATAAAAGAATATTTTGCAGCAGTGCTGGATTTAAAGATGACTAAAGTAGGTGTGACTGCTGGAGGCACAGGATTTTTTTTCCTGGGGGTTTTGGTGCATTCTCACCCAGTTGAAAATTATGGTTTTGACAGTTTTATTTGGTATTTTCTCTAGCGTTTTGGGGTGTCTGTAATTCTGCCTTTCAAACCAATATAAGCTGGGACAAATCCAGATACTTCAAATACAAAAACCCAGGAGCTGTATGGCCTTCAATGCAAATTGACAGAGTCTATTTCACTAGCTCCAGATATGCGACGTTAATTTGTGAACTGATACCTTTTACAACACATGCCTACATTAATCCTAGCCAGCAGTACTTTCCAGGTTCACAGGAGTAAGCTGGTTTACCTCTCCCTGTATTGTTTCCCATGACAGCCTAGAGGTTGGCAGGTAATTACCTAGATTGAGGGTATGGGTGGCTCAAATCCAGTGGCAGCCATTTGCAGCGCTACTTAAAGGGATCATAAGCTTCATCTGGGTAAAGCTAATATGGCAATGACTTGTTCTTCATTATTTTTGCAAATTTTAAGCCTTGACCGCTCCCTTAAGTTCAACTCATTTCTACCTGAAATGCTCTTTACATTTCTATGCCACTTCAATGCTACTCCATTGACCCACCCCCACCGATCTTTTCAGCACACCCGTCCCCCAACTATTTTTCAGCCCTCCCCTTTAAGGTGCTGTTGCTGGCTCAATTTGCCCTGCAGGATTTCCCACCCCCCCAAATGGCGAACTGTCTAAAGCAGGGCTGGCAACTCACTTCCTGTATTTAAATGAGCTGAATTTAACTTAGTATCATCTTTTTACTATGAGCTACATCGAAATCCTTCCTTGGGCAAACAGTCAAAAATGCTGAAACTGGCAAATATTCTTTCTTCATCCATCACTGTCAGAAATAGATTAACTAGATAGGACATTGCTGTGTTTAAATTGACTGCTGCTTTCGCCTATTTAACACCAAAGACTGTCATTCATTGTATTGAAAGAGAGAGAGCGACTGGGGGGAAGTGAGAGAGCGACTGGGGGGAAGAGAGAGAGTGACTGAGGGGAAGAGAGAGAGCGACTGGGGGGAGAAGAGAGAGCGACTGGGGGGAGAAGAGAGAGAGAGAGAGACTGGGGGGAGAAGAGAAGAGAAGAGAAGAGAAGGATAGCAAACTGAGAAAAACCTTGACAATGTACAGACTTAGTGAACACAGCCTGGCGATCGAAAAAGGTAGACACAGGCAGACCCGGCCACCAAGAGAGGACAGGATATGCTCTCACTGCAGTCAGGGAGTGGTGAAGACAGAGATGCACTTCCTCACAGCTTGTAGAAAATATCAGGGCATAAGGGAGAATTTCTACCCAAAATTCACAAAAATATGCCCGGAATTCAGAAATTTGAATGACGACCAAAAGCTCCCATACCTACTAGGGGAAGAGAGAAATTGTGTAACCTTAGCGGCACACTATGTTACAGCTTGCCATAAACAGAGGGACAACCACTAAATACAAGAAAAGAGTATATACAAATTATATGAATGTATATTTATACACTCAGGGATATATCTGTTTATACACTGTATGGATAGTTCTGTATTTATGTGTTCAACCATGAATGTTTTTCGATGCTTTGGCAACATAAGATGTACCTTGTCATGCCAATAAAGCGATTTGAATTGAATTGAAATTGAGAGAGAGACTGGGGGGAGAGAGAGAGAGACTGGGGGAGGGAGAGAGAGCGAGACTGGGGAGAGAGAGAGAGACTGGGGGAGAGAGGGAGAGAGAGACTGGGGAGAGAGAGAGACTGGGGGAGAGAGGGAGAGAGAGACTGGGGAAGAGAGAGAGAGACTGGGGGGAGAGAGAGAGAGACTGGGGGGAGAGAGAGAGAGAGAGAGAGAGAGACTGGGGGAGAGAGAGAGAGAGAGACTGGGGGAGAGAGAGAGAGAGACTGGGGGGAGAGAGAGACTGGGGGGAGAGAGAGACTGGAGGGAGAGAGAGAGAGGGGGAGAGAGAGGGGAGAGAGAGAGAGGGGGAGGGAGAGAGAGGGGAGAGAGAGAGAGGGGGAGGGAGAGAGAGGGGAGAGAGAGAGAGGGGGGGAGAGAGAGAGAGGGGGAGAGAGAGAGAGGGGGAGGGAGAGGGGAGAGAGAGAAGGGGAGGGGGCAGAGAGAGAGGGGGAGGGAGGGGGCAGAGAGAGAGGGGGGAGGGAGGGGCAGAGAGAGAGGGGGGAGGGAGGGGGCAGAGAGAGAGGGGGAGGGAGGGGGAGGGGGGAGGGAGGGACGAAGGGGGGAGGGGGGAGGGGGGGAGGGAGGGACGAAGGGGGAGGGGGAGGGAGGTGGAGAGAGAGGGGGAAAGAGGGTGAGGGAGGGGGCGGGGAGAGAGGGGGCGGGGAAAGAGGGGGAGGGAGGGGGCAGGGAGAGAGGGGGAGGGAGGGGGCAGAGAGAGAGGGGGAGAGAGGGGGCAGAGAGAGAGGGGGAGGGAGGAGGGGGAGGGAGGGGGGAGAGAGAGAGGGGGAGGGAGAGGGGAGAGAGAGGGGGGAGGGAGGGGGCAGAGAGAGAGGGGGAGGGGGGGGAGAGAGAGAGGGGGAGAGAGGGGGAGAGAGAGAGGGTGAGGCAGGGGGGAGAGAGAGGGGAGAGGGGGATGGGAGGGAGAGGGAGAGGGGACGGGGGAGAGGGGAGGGGGGAGGAGAGAGAGAGACAGAGGGAAGGAGAGAGAGAGAGTGAGTGGCCCACGGCCGCAAATGGAGCCAAGCCCCGGGAACGGGCATGAGCCGGCTTGAGGCTGTGAGAGACGGCCGGGCCCGGTTGCCGGGGTAACCCTTCCCCCCTTTCCCGCCCTCCCGAGCCCCGCCCCCCGCCCTCCCGAGCCCCACTCTCCGCCCTCCCGAGCCGGTTTCAAGCCCACCGATTGCGGCCAGGTCTGCGCTGGAGCCAAGCCCCAGGAACGGGCGTGAGCTGGCTTGAGGCTGTGAGAGAGGGCCGGGCCCGGTTGCCGGGGTAACCCTGCCCCCCCCTTCCGAGCCCTCCCGAGCCCCGCCCCCCGCCCGAGCCGGCTTCAAGACCGCCGATTCGCTCGCGCTCCGGGCCAACGTTGATGCGCGCGCTGACTCCCGCCCCGCCCGCCTTTACTAAGATGGCGGCGATGGCTACGCTCGCCTCAGTCCCGCGCCGCCAGCCTTTAGAAAGATGGTGGCGATCGCGGGCCGCTTGTTGAGCGGGACGGGAGGTGCGTAGCTCGGGCGTGGCTGGGCAACAGAGGCCCAGGCTTCGAGGCCTGCCTGCAAAAACGGTGAAAGGTAGGAAAATTATAGAGGTTAGAGAAAAGATTTACAAATTAATTAACTTTTTTTAAAAACAATTTGTGTTTTAAAAGCAACTTTTTTTGCTGGAAATCTAGATTTGAGAAGAAACACGCAGAAAGTGGGAAAAAGAAATGAAGAGTTTGGCATCAAGATGATGGCCACTCACCTCAACTCAGAAGCATTAGGCCTGCCCACACACGGTCACTGAACTGTAGGATTGGTCAATCGTCACGTCACTCGACTCTAGGATGGCCCACCCGCACACGCAATGAACCCGCCCCCATGACGCAGCGATTGGTTGACCATCAAGTCGCTCGACTGTACGATTGGTCAACCTTCACGTCACTCGATGCTAATGAGCGGATAATGAGCAGAATTTTGAATGTTTTTTGGATACCGTCGGCACAATTTTTGTCCGACCAAAAAGTAAATATGCCTATGAGAGTCCCCTAATGATAAGCTTTCTTTTGATATAACATATGTGTAGGTATGCTCTATAACTTTTGATTGTATAGCCGGACAGACAGACAGAGAGACAGACAGAGAGACATAGGCCTAGAAATTCAGTATAGCCACTTTTGGGGCGCTAAAGTCGGGCAGCTGCTAATGTTTGCGCCCGGCGCAAAGTCGCGCCACCTTCGCCGATATTCAGTCGCTTCGCCCCAAGAGGTTGCTGCTGCGCTAAAACAGGCGATGCACGACTATCTTTAGGCGCTAAGCCGGCGGTGCTGAGCGATACCCCCGAGGCCGGGTGCAGCGCAGGTGCGGCGACTTGTTGATTGACGGCAGACACTCTGGCGCCGGTCAGCTCTTAAAGGGGGAGGGTGGATTTGTTTGCCTGCCACGCCCTGCACACTGCAGCCCTCAACCTAGGCCTGACCACTTCAGCTTCATCTGCACAACGCCCAGGGCTATGGAGAAGGCCAGGGAGAGAGCGCAGCGCTTCAGCGACGGTGACCTGAGGGTGCTGGTTGGCGGAGTGGAGCGCAGGCGCCATGTTCTGTTCCCAGAAGGTGGCAAGAGGCCGCTGCCCAGCACCTACCAGAAAGCCTGGAAGGAGGTCTCAAACAGGGTGTCTTCCAACAGCGTGGTTACCAGGGCTCCTGTGCAATGCCGGAAAAAGTTCAACGACCTCACTCGGGTTGTCAGGGTGAGTATTGCAGACAAGATCAGGGCTTCACACTGTACAGGCTATTCGACCATGGGAGGCATTGCAGACAAGATCAGGGCTTCACACTGTACAGGCTATTCGACCATGGGAGGCATTGCAGACAAGATCAGGGCTTCACACTGTACTTAGAGGCCGTCCTTTCTCTTGCAGGCCAAGGTGGCGCACAACCGGCGGAAACGAACTGAGACCGGGGGAGGCCGTCCTGACGTCAAAGAGCTCTCCAACCTCGACCAGCGTGTGGAGCGCATTATGGCAAGCCGGCTGATTGGCCCCGTCACCAGTGGAGATGCCGACCCTGTTCTGGGCACCAATGGTAAGGGCATCACCTTTTTGACCTCTCTCGTTCCACTTGCGCCTCAGATCAGCATCCTTTGCCACTGTCCAACCAATGCAGTGAATGGCACCACTCATGCCTCCCTCACTGCCGCCCTGTCCTCACTCTAAAGCTACTCTTGTGCCTTCCTGCTTTCAGATGGTGATTCGCCAGGTGAGGAGGCGGGCCCTCAAGCTGCCACTGTCAGCGCTTCCGAATTAGAGGAGGAGGAAGAGGAAGCCGGCCCATCAGTGCCACCCTCAGCCGCACCAGCCCATGGCGATGAAGGGGACACGTCTTCCCTGGAGGGGAGCCGGGGGAAGGGTCGGAGGAGAGTGAAGCTCCGGGGCCCAGCGGGCAGCAGCAACGCAGGAGGGGTGGGGAAACTCGGCGGACTTCTCCCCAGAGGGTGAGTGCGGCCTCCAGTCCTGCGACGGTGAGCGCAGAGGAGGTGCGGCTCCTGGAGGAAATGGCCGTCCAGGCTGAGCGCAGGCACAATGAGCTCATGGCTGCAGTGGCAAGGATGCCTGACTCCATTGAGTCTTTGTCAAGGAGTGTGCAGCAATTTGGAGCAGCACAGGCCAGGAGTCTGGATCAATTCAGTGCAGCACAGGCCAGGAGTCTACAGGACTTCGCGGCAGCACAGGCGGCTTCGAGCCAAGTGCTCAGTCGTGCCATCCATTCACTGGCTGTTGTCATGCAGACACAGACCAGGGCCACACGGGCACTAACTGCTGCCACCCTCGCTGGATCAGCCAGGCATCGCCAGGGCACTCGCCGCGCAGCAGCAGCCCAGCAGTCTGTTCTTCAGCTGTTTGCTGCGCATGCTGCAGTGCTGGCCCGTGCGAGTGCCAATATATCAGGCGACCAGGGAGCATCTGCGATCTGTCAGGTTGGCACCATTCCTGCAGCCGACACTGCCACTCCGCCAGTGCAGCTGCCACGAGCCGCTGGACAGACTGCTGCCGCCCAAGCAGAGTTGGAGCAGTCAGCAGCCGACCCCTCCAGGGCCAGAGCTGGTGCAGGCCAACCCCCAAGGGCATCTGCCGTCTCGCCATCTGACCCTCAGCAGCCTTCCCCCAGCCTTGCTGCAGCCACTGGGGTCCCATTGAGGAGGAGCAGCAGGGCGGGCAGGGGCCAGCCAAGGATGCGAAAGGCATCGCCCTCGCAGGGCAAAAAGTAGAAGGTCTGCACAAATGCTTTGTGGTTGTTGAAAGGCCGAGACTGGTGTAGTTGTGTTTTTGTAAGGCCGAGACTGGTGTCTTTCTTTGTTTTTGTAAGGCCGAGACTGGTGTCTTTCTTTGTTTTTGTAAGGCCGAGACTGGTGTCTTTCTTTGTTTTTGTAAGGCCGAGACTGGTAGTTTTGTGTTTTTGGAGGGGGCTTTTCCACATGAGGTTGTAATGTGGGAAGGGCAGAGGTTTGCAATAAATTAATGTTCTTAAATTGCACTGTGCATGGTTTTGTTGTCAAGTCCTGGTTGCCCTGCTCGGCTGAGGGCTTGTGGAGCGGCTACATTCATCTGCTGACATTGGCACAAGCCATTCCCTGAGAGGGGGCCGAGAACCGACGTTCAATAAGCCGGCGACGGGCGGCCCTTGCACTTTCTGCCTCCCTCCTGTGCTGGTCCTCCTCCTCCTCCTCCTCCTCAGGTGGTCCTCCAATCTCTGGTGGCAGTGCCTGAGTCCTGCGGATAGCCAGGTTGTGCAGCATGCAGCAAACGACCACGAAATGGGAGACTCGCTCCGGCGAATATTGTAGGGCTCCACCGGAACGATCCAGACAGCGGAACGTTGCTTCAGGACGCCAATTGTTTGCTCTATGATGTTCCTGGTCACTTGATGGTTATCGTTGTATCCCTCTTCAGCAGGGGTGCTGGGCGCACGGAGCGGGGTCATCAGCCAGGTACACAAAGGATAGCCTTTGTCCCCGATAAGCCATCCTCGTGGGTGAGGCTGGGCCTGGAACATGTCTGCCACAGAAGTCTGGTGCAGGATGAAGGCATCGTGGCTGCTGCCTGGAAAGCGGGCATTGACAGCTAGGATGAGCTGCCTGTGGTCACACACCAGCTGGACGTTGAACGAATGGTAGCCCTTCCGGTTGCGGTAATCCTCGCAATTCTCCAGAGGTGCCCGCAAAGCCACATGCATGCAGTCAATGGCGCCCTGCACCATGGGGAAGCCCGCGAATGCTGCAAAGCCCATTGCACGCTGTTGCTGCTTGGCAAGGGCCATGGAGAAGGAGATGAACTGACGTCTCCTTTTGAAAAGGGCATTGGTCACCTGGCGGATGCAGCAATGCACGGCGAACTGGGAGATGTTGGAAATGTCCCCAGTAGCGGATTGGAAGGAGCCGGTGGCATAGGAGTTGAGAGCCACCGTCACCTTCACTGCCACCGACAGAGACGTCCTGTTCCTCAGCTGTGGCTGCAGATCACCGCCAAGCAGGTGGCAGATCTCTGTGACCACCTCCCTTCAGAATCGCAGCCTCCGAACACACTGCTCATCAGGCATGTTGAGATAGGGGAACTGCTGGCGGTATACCCTGGGTGGGTAAGGCCTCCTTTCCCGACGCCTGTTGCCCCCTCTCCATCTAGCCAGGGCTGCCACTCTCTCACGGCGTCTGTGAGCCCTTTGGATGCAATGGAGAAAGCCAGCGTTTGCACCCATTGCAGCCCCCATAATATGTTAGCAAACAATGATATGTCAATGAAGGCAAAGACAAGTGGAAAGCTGTGGCCTGAAGCCACAAGTACCTGTCCGAGTGTTGAGCCAAAGCAGAAAGCTCTCTACCTTGGTCTCTCTGCAAAGATCCGTCTCTCAAGAAGGAGTGCTGCGAAATGGCAGCCTTTTATAGTGCAGGAAGAGTGCCCTTTAATTTGCGCCCCCCGCGCCCCGCATTGACTCAGCACCGTTCCACTCTACCAGTCGCTAGGGGCGCCAGGCGCACAATGGGGCGTCGCGACTGAATTTCCGGTTGGGGGCGCACAAAGGGCGTTGCACGAGGAAATGACGTCAGGATCTGCGCGCGCAAAGACTTTGCGCCGCCGCTAAATCGTGAGTGAAGTTGGGGAGAGGCGCAGATCGCGCTGCGCCCGGCCGCTAGCCGCCTAGCG
Source organism: Somniosus microcephalus (assembly GCF_052327205.1). Taxonomy (NCBI): domain Eukaryota; kingdom Metazoa; phylum Chordata; class Chondrichthyes; order Squaliformes; family Somniosidae; genus Somniosus; species Somniosus microcephalus. The sequence goes on from NC_141008.1 coordinate 70,681,846, forward strand.
CCCGACATCTACTCCTCCTAAGGCGCTACCGGCTGGCGCAACCAACTGAATTTCTAGGCCAGACTGTTTTATATATATAGATGTCAGTGTTTGACAGCTTCACAGAGCTGTCAAACGATGACAATTCATCTGTCAAAAAAGGTCATAGGTTGACTGTAGTGTATGTACCTTTAAGAGAGAACTACTTTTACAGTTCCTGTATACTGTAGTACCAGCAGTGACCACACCTGTATATAAGCCTTGAGCATGCCTCTGTACTCCCAGTCTTGAGACTACCCTACTCCAGTAAACACCTGTTGATTGTTAAGTTACAGCATCCGTGTAGTTATTGGAAAACATCATACTCTCAGAATCACGGATCTAACAGTGGCGACGAGTGTCGATTCGAATCTACCTGCAACTCTGCATTTCCCTTCAAGGATTCGCTCCGGGAGGGCGGTGGAAGAAAGTCGAGGCCAGAAGCACGGGCGTCGACCACGAGCAACCACCCAGTCGTCCGGCAGAGAGTGAACATCGCAGAGGAGGCTGTTGAGAGCCAGGCTTGGCTCCCCAGCCACGACGATCCAGCAATAGACTGGCAACAGGTACAGCGCAGACCCTTCCCGGACAGCGGTGGCTGGAGCCGACCGACGGCAGAGAAAAAGCCAAGCAGCGTCGACGGGGTAAGAGAGAGGGTGAAGCGCACAGGGTGCAGCCAGGGGTTGAAAACCAAGCGGCGTCGAGGAAAAACAAAACAGAGAGAGAGAGGGTAAAGCAGCAGCCGGGTTCAGGACCGAGCGGTGGAAACGGGAAAGGCGCACAGGAAAACGCGCAGAGCACAGCCAGGGCTCAAGGGCTGAACAGTGTCCATGGGGAGAAGAAGGGAGAGCGCGGGAGATGCCATTGAGCCGCGGAGAAGAAGGAAGAGCGCGGGAGATGCCATTTTTAGAAGCCGCAGCGGAGAAGAAGGGCAAGCGCGGGAAGAAAGGAAAGCGTGGGAGACGCCATTTTGTGCCAACGGAGAAGAAGGGGGAGCGCGGGAGACGCCATTTTCGACAGGTAATTAAACCCAGGGATGCCGAAGAGTGGCAGTATCTCTACGTTCGACAATGAAGTCGAAGATTGGGCGACATATGTGGAACGCATTGAGGTGTACTGCAGGGCGAATGAAGTGCCAGATGCTAGGAAAGCACTGGTTTTGTTAAATTCCATGGGTGCAAAAACTTATGGCTTACTGCGAAACCTAATAACCCCAGAGAAGCCTGTGGATAAGAATTTCGAAAGCATAGTAGAAATCCTACAGGACCACTTAAACCCCACACCGCTGCTGATAGCAGAAAGATTTAAGTTCCACAAAAGGAGCCAGCATAAAGACGAAAGTAATGCTGAGTACTTAACGGAACTGCGCAAGCTATTGAAACACTGCCAGTTTGGAGTGGGACGAGCAGATACGTTAAGGGACAAGTTTGTGTGTGGGCTTCAAAGTGAAGGAACCCAGAAACGGCTTCTATCAGAAAAGGATCTTACGCTGGACAAGGCTTTCAGCATGGCAGTATCACACGAAGCAGCCGCAAGGAGCGCTGCAGAGATACAACGGAGACTGCAAGAATATGGCACCAATGAAATGTCATATGGAACAGGGAAGTGTAATCGCTGCGGCAGAACAACACACGACCAGAAGGATTGTTGGTTCAAGGACCAAGTGTACGGACAGTGTGGAAAAGCAGGACACAAAGCAAGAGTCTGCAGGTCAGGGAAGAAAACCAACAGCAAGAAATCTCCACAGGAGAAGTACAAAAAGGTACATAAGGTGATGGACAGTAGTTCAGACGAACAGAAAAGTGATACAGACTCCGAAAGCCAGGAGCTGGGTTGTCTGAAACTACATAAGGTCACCAAAATGGAGGATCACCAGATTATCTGGGTCACACTCAAGATAGATGGAGTCCAAGTGAAAATGGAATTGGACACAGGATCAGCCCTAACAGTCATAAACCAAAGGGACTACAAGCGGCTATTTTCACATATACCCTTGAAAGCTACAGAGATTGTCTTGAAGACGTACACGGGGCAAAAAGTCTACCCCAAAGGAAAAATAAGGGTGAAAGTGATATACAAAGGCCTGGAAATACCTAAAATGGACCTATATGTATTGCCAGATGGAGGACCACCACTACTAGGACGTGAATGGATCCGGAAGATACAATTAGATTGGCATTCCATACAGGCACTGAAGGTTGAGGCCAAAAAGGATGACGACGTCACACCTGGACGACTGTCAAAAATGCTAACTGACTGTGTGGAGTTTGCACATTCTCCCCGTGTTTGCGTGGGTTTCCTCTGGGTGCTCCGGTTTCCTCCCACAGTCCAAAGATGTGCGGGTTAGGTTGATTGGCTATGATAAATTGACCCTTAGTGTTAGGGGGATTAAATACGTGGGGTTACGGGGATAGGGTGGGATATGTGTTGGTGTAGGGGTTACAGGGATCGGGTGGGATATGTGTCGGTGCAGGCTCGATGGGCCGAAATGGCCTCTATCTGCACTGTGGGGTTTCTGTGATTCTGTGATTCTGTGAAAAGAAGTGTTCCAGGAGGGACTCGGAACACTAAAAGGCATAACAGCAACGATTAAAATAGAGGAAAATGCAAGCCCAAAGTTTCTTATGGCCAGACCAGTGCCTTATGTGATCCGACCAGCTGTCGAAGCAGAGCTGGAAAGGTTGGAACGTTCAGGAGTACTGTCCAAAGTAGACTGGAGCGAGTGGGCTACACCCATCGTTCCTGTAATGAAGAGGTCGTTGAGTAGTACGCCTGGGGAACCAAAGAAGGTCCGCATCTGTGGGGATTTTAAGGTGACAGTGAACCCAGTCTTTCACACGGTACAATATCCTCTTCCACGAATTGAGGATATTTTCGCCTCGCTATCTGGAGGTAAACGTTTCACCAAAATTCATCTAGCCCAGGTGTACTTGCAAATGGAGGTAGAAGAAGCCTCGAAACAATACCTCACGATCAACACTCATAAAGGTCTCTACCAATACAACCGGCTGGTGTTCGGGGTAGCATTGGCTCCGGCTATTTGGCAAAGGGCGATGGATCAAGTCCTGCAAGGGATTCCCGGGACTCAGTGTTATTTGGACAACATCCTGGTCACGGGTGAAAATGACAGTGACCACCTCGCCAACCTGGAGAAGGTGCTCACTAGATTAAAGGAATATGGGCTACGAGCTAATCGCCACAAGTGCGAGTTATTCCAGAAGCAGATCTCGTATTGTGGCCACGTTATTGATAAAGAGGGGTTACATAAGTCCCCTGAAAAGATTGAGGCAGTCGTCAAAGCTCCAGCACCGGAAAATGTGTCACAATTGAGGTCGTTCCTCGGGCTGGTGAACTACTACCATAAGTTCTTACCAAATTTGTCTACAGTATTACACCCACTGAACACCCTACTGCAAATGGGGGCACCATGGAAGTGGAATGACAAACGTAAACGAGCTTTCCAGAAGTGCAAAGAATTGATCACATCAAAAGAGGTGTTGGCCCATTTCAACCCAGCACTACCAATTCGTTTGGCATGTGATGCATCACCCTATGGTATTGGAGCGGTGCTGTCACACAAATTCCCAGACGGGTTGGAGAGGCCAGTAGCCTTTGCGTCTCGGTCACTAACCTCAGCCGAGCGCAACTACGCCCAGATTGACAGGGAGGCCCTCAGCCTAGTATGGGGAGTAATAAAATTCAACCACTATCTGCATGGGCAGAAGTTCACCTTGCTGACTGACCACCAACCACGTGTCTCCATCTTTAATCCAAAGAAGGGCGTTCCGGTGATGACTGCACAACGGTTACAAAGATGGTCCCTTTTTCTAGGGGCGAACCAATATGAAATCGAGTATAAGGGCACGAAACAGCATGGAAACGCTGATGGGCTATCACGCCTGCCACTGCCTACTGTGGAGGAAGCACCAGCAGTGGACCCTATCGAGATATTTTATTCGTCAATAATTGAACGAATGCCAGTAACTAACGCGGATATAGAGAAGGAGACCCGCAATGATCCGACACTGTCTCGGGTATATGATTTGACGGTGAGGGGATGGCCAACACATGGCGACTCACTGTTGCCAGCATTCTCATCCAGAAGAGAACAGCTGTCAGTATGCCAGGGGACAGTGATGTGTGGATCCCGAGTGGTGATTCCACCCAAGTTAAGGGAGAGAGTGCTAAATGAGCTTCATGAAGGTCATCTGGGAGGGGTGAAAATGAAAAGCCTTGCTAGGGCTTATGTGTGGTGGCCGGGGATCGATCAACAAATCGAGGACCTAACCAAGAGCTGCTCAGGATGCCAGAAGATCCAAAATGCACCACCACATGCCCCTCTACACCCATGGGAGTGGCCCTCCTCTCCATGGCAACGGGTGCATATTGATTTTACTGGTCCATTCATGGACTCAATGTTCTTAATAGCAGTGGATGCTCACTCGAAATGGCCTGAGGTGATAAAAATGTCCTCAACCACTACAGAGAAAACTATTGCAGTCCTACGGACCATATTTGCCAGGAACAGCTTGCCAGAGCAGATTTGCTCTGATAATGGACCACAGTTTGTGTCCGAAGAGTTTCGGAAATTTATGAGAAGGAATGGGGTAAGGCATTACACATCCGCCCCGTATCATCCAGCCACAAATGGATTGGCTGAGAGGTTCGTACAAACCTTTAAAAAGGCGATAAAGGCCATGTGCGATGATGAAATTCCACTACAGCATAAGGTGGACAATTTCCTCTTAGCCTACAGAAATGCGACACATGCAGTTACCAACCAGACCCCGGCCATGATGTTCTTTAACCGAAGGTTGAGATCTCGTCTGGATTTGCTCAGACCAAATGTGCGAAGAAATGTTGAGGATAAACAATTCCAGCACATCAATGAGAAGCCGACAAGGGGCTTCAATGTAGGACAACCAGTCTTGGCCCGTGACTACCGAACAAAGAAATGGCAACCCGGAACGATATGCACAAGGCAGGGGCCATTAATGTACACAGTGGATGTCGGGGAGAACATTGTGAGACGCCACGTCGATCAGATCTTAGTGTCACAGGAACGAGTCAACCCCATGTCTCGCGTCCCTGGGGATGAACCCGACATACCGGTAGCATCTACTTCAGAAACAGTAGCAGTGGAAACTGATGAACTAACCGACGAAAAGGGGCCAGAATCGCCTCCGCACCAAGAACAAGAACCTCAGGAAAGGCGCTATCCAGAAAGGATCAGGAAGCCGCCCCAAAGTCTGAATCTATAAATGGACTATTTCTGTTTAATGTGCATGTTAAAGTGTTAATTGTTATTTGAATATTATGGGTACTGCTAATCTAAAAGGGGAGGAATTGTAGTGTATGTACCTTTAAGAGAGAACTACTTTTACAGCTCCTGTATACTGTAGTACCGGCAGTGACCACACCTGTATATAAGCCTTGAGCATGCCTCTGTACTCCCAGTCTTGAGACTACCCTACTTCAGTAAACACCTGTTGATTGTTAAGTTACAGCATCCGTGTAGTTATTGGAAAACATCATACTCTCAGAATCACGGATCTAACAGTTGACGTTCTCTGTAACCGGCTTTCCCTTAATTGGCCTGCTAAACCCACTGGGCGGGCTTAACCAGGTCAATCAAGGGAAAATAGCGTGGGTTGGCCAGAATTTGTTGGAGGCGGGACTGAAACCCGACAAGTGGGAGTCCCGCCTCCAAAAGCTCCCCATTGGCAAAATCCAGCCCTAAGACTCCAGCCATGTTGTATCTTGACTGGTGCCCTTCGAATACTCACCTGAGAGAAATCCAGTGTCCAGGGATATTCATGCAAGCACTTTCGTTTATGTATGTCATTATTAGTTCAAAGGGGGGCAATTTTGTCTGCATACCACCCCATTCATGCTGAAAAAACAGGGCTTACTGGCTGCCCAAGGTTCGCCCGACTCGATTTTCGAGTGGGCCTCGAAATCAGGTGGCCAGTGCTCCCGCCCGAAACAGGTGGGAGCCTTATGTCACTATTTAAATCGGGGCCCTACGTCCTCCCAATCGGTCAGCTGGCTAAAAGGATTGCGATTAACACTGACAGCTCTTTCATTCAATGTTAATGAGGCCTGACCACAAAAACTGATCAGGTCTCTCCTGCCGTCTTCATCTGGCGGGCAGAGCGGGGGGCTCACTGCATAGAATTACATAGAATGTACAGCACGGACACAGGCCATTCGGCCCAAGTGCTCCATGCCAGTGTTTATGCTCCACACCTGCCCGCTGTACACTCAAAATGAAAATTGCCCCCTAATGTTTTCTTCGCAGGCTGCGTGTGATTTCCCACAGATGGAAGCTCTAGATGCCACCAGTAAAAATGTTTCACGCCTTCCAAACAGATTCTCTGTGCTTCCTGCAATCAAACATTCCAGCTTCCCGAATACATTCCCATATCTCTTGAAGCTTCACCAACAGGTACTCCAGAGATTTCTCTAATTGACCTGTAGTTTCTCTGCAATTCATTTCCCCATCAGGCACTTCAGATTTCCTGTGGCCCATGCTCCAGAATTTCTTGATGGATGGACTTGTCACCTAGCTCATTTACTTGCCTCTTTTGTCTGTAAGATTACATTAACAATGTGATGATTACTGACTGCCGTCTCACTGGAGAAGCGAATCTTCGATATGTGCTTTGCGATTATCTTGTAGAATTTCACCTTAAATGATAGCAGTTGATTTGCCATCAATTGCATGAATTGGTGCAGGCTACATGATTAAACTGAGTGATTAGGACATGAGATGATCAGAAAATATGAGAAATGACCAGTTGAGCCATAAAGCACAAAATCCATCATGAGCTTTTGTCTGGAAGCACTGGGGACAGCAACACCCATAATACTATCATGAAAGAAAACTTTGCCCACCAAAATCTAATTTAGAATTTATACCTACGATTCCAGCAGCTGGGTGCATGGCATTGATTTGGCTTTAGTCATTTATGTGTAATGAAATGTTTATACTGGCCTGATTAGAGATAAAAATATGCTCTCAAAGGTCCATGTGAGGCAATTTTAACTAAAAAAGGAAATTTGAATAGGATATTCTAAAAAAGAAAATACTCACATTTAGAAAGCATCTTATTTTGTCAAAATATCTCAAAGTGCTTCACGTATAATGAATTACTTTTGAAGGGACTTTTATTTAAGTATATGCAGCAACCAGAAACATTCTACAAACATAATGAGGTGAACAATCAATTAATCATTTTTTGGTACACTGTCCATGACAACAGGAAAATTCTTTAATCTTTTTCAAATAGTGTCATGGGATTGTTAATATCCACCTGAACACACAGGAGGTATCCTCGATTCAACACCACATCTAAAGGATGGCACCTTTGGCAATCTAATACTTCCTCAGTACTGCACTAGAGTGCTGGCCTACATTATGAATTCAAATTCTAGTATGGGGCTCAAACTCTCAACCTTCTAAACCAGAGGTGAGAATGCTACCAACTGAGAGACACAAATATATTTAAATAATTTTATTCATTGCTAAGATTTTGCAACATAACATGAATAATCTGACAAATATATGCAAGCTGAAACTAAATGTGGGCTTTAGAACATTTGCAAAGAATGATAATCCTTTTTATATATTAATAAAAGTACAGGTCGAAAACAGTCAGCCAATTCCTATTAAAGCTCATTGAAAATGTTTAGGTGTGAGAGGATTAAGTGGCGGCAGACTGGTTTATAAGTGGAGAATTTATTTTTTCGAGTGACTGGTGCATGCCAGGAGCACATGTTGGGAAATTGAACAGTTCAGCCCATGATTTCCCATCCATTCATTTTATAGAGGTGCCAATTTCCCAATATCCGCTCCTAGTATACACCAGGTGCGTAGAAGTGCAAAATCGCTCCTCGACTCTAATTTCTCTCCACGGATGTTGCCTGGCCTGCGGAGTTTTTCCAGCATTTTCTGTTATTATTACCAATTAACACTTCCTTACTACTGAGTTAGCAGGCAGTGCACAGACGCAATGATGTATTTAAAACAATCTATGTATTTAACTACCACAAGCTTGATAATATCACGAACGGTTTAATCATGCCAATAACGCAATAGTTTAGTTCAAAATTACCATAGCACAACACTAACTGATCCCTAATTAAAGTACCAGAATAGACATTATAAAAGGTTTTTTTATTGGGGTAATAATTAATAACTGCATGCCTCCTGTCCAAATCTTTTAGATTGATTCAAAATAAGCTAGCATCACCTTTAAATGCTGGTGCACTTGAAGCCAAGCATAAGTAGACTTGCCTGTTATTAGTTAATTGTTGCTTAACAAGTAAACAAACTATAAAAACGGCTAATGCTTGTTCTGTGCATTAACATGCTCGAAACCAATTTATTTCCTGGAGCAAAATGACACACAAAATTATGCCTTAATGTGCACACACTCCTTAACGCACAGCTAGGGGTAGATCTTGACTTTGTGCAATGGTGTAAAACATCCCGATTTTTATTTCCATTGGCTTCAATCAGGAGAGATGTAAAACGGGCAGCCAACTCACAATCACCCGTTTCACACTATCGTACAAAGTCAAGATCTACTCCCAGGTTTGAGCATGGAGCGGGATTGCAGATTATACACATGACTTTTTTTTAAGATCAGCTTGTGAAAATTCTGGCAGTAGCGTAAAAGTGAAAACGGCTTCCAAATCAGCGTAAGTTATTGACATGTAGCTGACAAAATTGGGGCCTACACTCGTTAGTACCCAAAACCGGGCCGGATCCGCGCCAGAATGGAGAGGCCCCAGGACCGTCCTAAATTGGTCCTTGAGCCTCGTCATCATAATGGCGGCGATCTCTGTGCACTAATTGGGCGCCGGGACAGCACACCAGTCTGGGCCCTTTGCATTTCAGCCAGCTCAGACTGATGAGTCTGAGGATGGGGCGATTAGAAGTGAGGGGAGCGAGGGCAGCCTACAGGATTGTCCTGGAGTCTCCGGGAATTAAAGATTGATTTCCCGGAAACTGCTGCGAGAAAAATCATAGGGGCATTAACACGTTGGTTTATTAGTTATAAAAATATTGGAGTTGGGGAAGAAATGGCTGTTTGACTAGGTCGGGGTGGTTGGAGGCTGGAGGTCATGTGATGAAACTTCCAGTTGGCAACCCTGGCGCAGGCCTGCAGTGGCCATAGTCTTAATCTGGAGGCCGGAAGAGCACTTCTGCTCCTCCTGGCTCCACATTAAGGTAAGTTTAAAAAGTATGGTTACCTGTAAGCTTCTTCTGTGGTCTCCAGTGGTACCTCTAAGGACCGCTGGTTAGGCTGCTGTAGAGCCTGAAAAAGGAGTCCGAGCTTGGGGCAACACAAGCTCTGACAGCCTACCACCAATTTTGGGAACGAGTCCGGAAATGGGCGCAGGACCCTCATTTCAATATCGAAAGGTGGCCAGCAGCCTAATAAAAGGCCCTGCCAAATTTAGCAGTGGCCCGGGCACATGCAGCTAGTCTGGCACGGGCCTTCCCACGGCTAAATTTGTCATCGCTCAACAAAGTTGAAGTCAGACACCAATATGTTGAAATCCTATTTTGAATACGTCAAAATTCTACTGTGATACTCTTGGTTACATAATACAGCAAGTTGTAAGTTGTAAATGTATTTGATAACTTGGAACAGGAGACATTGGAGAATAACAGAGAGAAAATGAGACCACCTTCTGCCCCCGCCACCCCACCGCCAAAAGAATTACAAACTCAACAAAAGTGAACTGACTATCAGAACAAAAGCAAAATACTGCGGACGTTGGAAATCTGAAATAAAAACAGAAAATGCTGGAAATACTCAGCGGGTCAGGCAGCGTCTGTGGAGAGAGAAACAGAGTTAACGTTTCAGGTTGATGACCTTTCATCAGAACTGACGAACTGACGAATGGTAATTGACCTGAAATGTTCGGCTGGATTTTGTCAATGGGGACCTTTTGGAGGCGGGACTCCCACTTGTCGGGTTTCAGTCCCGCCTCCATCGACTTCTGGCCAACCCACGCCCAGCGGGCTTAGCAGGCCAATTAAGGGGAAGCTGGTTACAGAGAACATCAGCGTATGACGTTTCATCTGTCAAACATTTTTGACAGATGAATTGTTATCGTTTGATGGCTCTGTGAAGCTGTCAAATACTGACATTCTATGTTGTTTCATGAGTTCTTGAATTCAAGACCTCATCAAACCTCTTTTGTGAGCAGAAATTAGATGGTTGTTGCATTGGAGAATGCAGCAGTCATTCTGTCATCTCTGCCGGTGAGATGCGAGACTCTCTGCATCCCCAACGTTTGAAGCCTGCAGGAAGAAACAAAGGTAAATAAAAATTTTCTGTCACTTTCCACTCATCTCACATACTTATCTCTCCACACTTGCATCCATTACTTACCTCCACAGCGCACTTTTGCACCCCGCAGACCCACTGCTCGCCTCGGTGACCCTGGCGGGTTTCGCAGCCTTCGGGAAACCCAGGAGACGGGACCCGGCGCGGGTTGGCTAACGGCCTCCTGGGAAGATGGCACAGAGGCGGGTTGGGGCGGGATGGGCACCCGCCCCCAGATTCTGCCATTTTCCCGGCAGTTCCGCCTCCATACCCGCCGCCCCAGGGCTGGCAAATCGCGCCCATTAACTCTTTCTCTCTCTACAGATGCTGCCTGACCTGCTGACTATTTCCAGCATTTTCTGTTTTTATGATTATCAGAACAATCGTGCTTTTGCAGCTTTGCAACAGGCAGAGAGCCATGCTTAATATATGTGGGAGCTGCAGGAGGATCGGGAATCTAACCCCTTGAACAGGAGCAGTGAAAGGAAGCACATGATGCACCTCATGTGCTGTTGGCCCTTTCAAGCTCCTCTTTAATGATTTCACTGGCATCACCCAGTCTGTCGGGTGCATAAGTAGCCAGCAGACCACAGCTAAACTGGTGAAGAAGACAGATTCCTCTCTTCCTTTTCCTTTTCCCCATTATCATACATCAACCCTCTCCTGCACTAACAAAGTTTCACACAATTGCAGCACTCTTTGCTATTACTACAGAATGATTGTGTCTGAGTACCCGTCTCAGTTTAATATAGTTCACTGGTGCTGTTAAAGCCAGGTGGAAGATAGTCTTAATAAGGCTGAAAATTATGTTGGAATCAGAGAAGAGAATTGCACACATGAGATTATTAGCCTTACTGGCCTAGATTTTCTGACTGGGCCTGATGAAAGGTAGGGTGGTGTGTGATTTATACCTACTCAACACACTGAACACTGGCCCCATGATAATTTCTGGGGTCAGCCTTACTAAAATATGGCAAGCGAGCGAGCTTCCGGACTTAAAAACAAAGTCCTGCAGCAGCTGAAAGGGGCAGGCAATGTGCTACTTCCAACTGACAGTGAAGAAACATTTAGGCCGGAGAACATGGGGTAGAAGTTGGTATGTGTTGCGCCTATTTTTTGGTCGTAAAACAGGTGCAAAGCACAATTTAGCAGTGGGACAGCCTGTGCCTAATCTGTGCAAGTGTTTGTCCCACTGCCAAAGCCGTGGGGCCCATTTTTTAGGCATGCCGGGCAGACACCTAAAACGGGTGGGAAGTCCATTGAATATGTAAATTAGGGGCCTAATGTCTATAAAAGGGCCCCTTTCACAAATTGGTCACCTCATGAGCGAGGCAGCGCTCAGGATTCTTCAGTGGCCCCTGCGGCCACCAACCACAGGGGAATCTTTGATTTTTTTTTGTGTTCAAAAACACCTTCCTGCGGAGCCAGGAGGGGCAGAAGTGAAGGCCCATTGCCCACTCCACTCCCTCCCAGGACTTACCCGAGGGATGCTGCCGGCATGGCAGGCTGCCCGAGATTGGTTTCTCCCGTGGGGGGCAAGCTGCCTGTGGAGGCATGGCCAGTGCCAGCGGCTTGCCCCGAGTATGCAAGTGTTTTCTATTGCTCCTCGGGCTTTTTGCTTTGGGCGTGGGCTGCCTCCGCAGCCCTGAGTCTGCGCCTGAAAAGGGGCCCTAACTAATTTCTACCCCCTTGCCTGGAGAGGCTGCAGGAAGCTGGAGAACAGCAAAGTTTTCTGAAGGAGCTGTGGATATCTTGCTAGAGGAAGCTAGACAGAGGATATGGACAAACCTGCCCAGAGGGAATGGGAGGTGTTTGACTGCCAACTAACCATTCTCCACATGTGGAAACAATGCAGAAAGGCGAGCTTACTAGGTCAAACAAAGTAAGAGTGTCCACTCAGAACTCCCATTAATGCATGTCTGGCACTTACAATTACTTCCCTTCAGACTTCCTTAAAATGTTAAATACTTAGCATGAATGTGCATAAGACAGTGGGATGCTCTTTACATCCCAAGCCTTCTTCTGGAACTCTTCCTTCACTCACATCCTTACAGGAGTTCAGTGCACAAATAGCTGTCTGTTTCATACACCTGTCATCACACCCATTAATAGGCTGAAAGCTGAGACCTGAGTATTACCGCATATCACATTACAATGGCTGCTTCTTACCTTGCTTTTAACTCTTTTTAAAGAAAGAGACGGCTAACAGGGAGAGAACTGTGACAGTTGGCTGCTTCACAAACTTGTGGCTCAGTCCTTATGAGGGATAAGCCCTAGAAAGCCCGGGGCAGTTGTCCATTGAAGGTACCAGCGCTCAGAAAGTTAGAGGGCTTGAGTCAGCCTGGGGCTCATCAAGAATTTCTGTTTGTCTTCCTTGCCATCCGACTGTACAACTCATTAAATGTCAACAAAGCATATCATGAAGCCCTGTCCCATGTCACTCAAACTGAAATCTATATGTGAAGCCCAACAGGATATGATTGTAGACTGTCTTCCTTTTATCTTTGCCGAGATTTATCTGAGGAAGAAGAAGCAAGTCCCAGTAGATCTGGCCCTGCCAATACTTCACAACACATCAAGTCACTCACACTCTCCTTCCCAAGCGCCAGCTCAGAGCTATCAACCTTGAGGGATTTAGACAGTGAGCTAGAAGGGAGTGTACTGTGCAATATACACAGTATGGATGAGCAGGGGCAACTAGTGTCAGCAGAGGAGGAAGAACAACTTATGATAGCAAAATACTGCGGATGCTGGAAATCCGAAATAACAACAGAAAACGCTGGAAAAACTCAGCAGGCCAGGCAACATCCGTGGAGAGGAACAGAGTCAATGTTTCAGGTCGAAGACCCTTTGTCAGAACTGAGAAAAAAGCAGGAAATGAAACAGATTAAAAAGGCAAGTTTGGGGGCTGGGAAATGGGGGAGGGGATGAAAGAACAAAAGGGAAGGTCTGGGGGGGGGGTGAAGAGACATTAAGAGATGTTCAAGGTGAGACGAGATGGTAATAGGACAGGTAAAGGCACAAAGGATGGCTCTAGATGAAGTGTGAAATGCGCTGGCAGAGTGAGAGACAGCTGCCATGTGGGAGAGAAAAAAAGGAAAAGGCACAGACCAGAGTGTGGATAAAAAATATATATAAAAAATATGATAGGGGTCAAGGTTATGGTCTGAAATTGTTGAACTCGATATTGAGTCCAGAAGGCTGTAAAGTGCCTAATCGGAAGATGAGGTGCTGTTCCTCGAGCTTACATTGAGCTTACGTGGAACAATGCAAGAGGCCGAGGACGGTGAGGTCTGAGTGGGAATGGGGCGGTGAATTAAAGTGACAGGCGACCGGAAGCTCGGGGTCACCCTTATGGACTGAATGGAGGTGTTCCACAAAGTGGTCACCCAATCTGCGTTTGGTCTCCCCAATGTAGAGGAGACCACATCGTGAGCAGCGAATACAGTATACTAAATTGCAAGAAGTACAAGTAAATTGCTGTTTCACCTGGAAGGGGTGTTTGGGGCCCTGGACAGTGGGAAGGGGGGAGGTATAAGGGCAGGTGTTGCATCTCCTGCGCTTGCACGGGAAGGTGCCAGGCAAAGGGGAAGGGGTGCTGGGGGTGATAGAGGAGTGGACTAGGGTGTCGCGGAGGGAGCGGTCCCTTCGGAATGCTGAAAGGGGAGGGGAGGGGAAGATGCGTTTGGTGGTGGGATCACGGAAATGGCGGAGGATGATCCGTTGAATGTGGAGGCTGGTGGGGTAAAAGGTGAGGACAAGGAGAACTCTATCGTGGTTCCGGGAGGGAGGGGCAGGGGTGAGAAGGCCTCTTAACTAAAGAGCTTGGGATGTGGACCCCTTGGATCCTGCTTTTGAAAGAAGCATCTTTCTAAGCATTAAACCTTGACATGGGCATTGGAGGCCATGCCAGCAGTGTGTTGGAAATGGTGTTCAAGTGAAGGAATTGACTGCTTGCATGCTTCATTTTGTGCTGGAACATTTGGCAACTCCAGGTACATCTGCACTGGTGCACCCCATGCCAGCAGCAGCCAGTGCTTCTACCATTGATGCTTAGGCTGTTGTCATAGAGAGCTGGATTGCCAAAGTGGAATGGAATATCTCATACGGCTTCAACAGTCTTAGGCTTTGGAAAAAGAAAAGCTTGAAGCACGCTTCACTGATCTTCTGCCATGTCGATCAGTGGTCATGGTGAGGTAGTGCACGGCAGGAATGGACACAGATGAGGACATCCAGAGCCTCTGCATACCCCTTTCAATGCCTGCACAGAAAGCACGTAGGTCCAGGCTATCCATGCAGGAGTGCCATAGAAAGTCCATCTCAGCTGCCATGAGGTGAGGGCCACCTGAATCTCAAAGGGCTTCTGTTGACTCACAGCAGCTAGCCACCTCATGCATTAACTCCTGAACTTACTTTGCACGTAGATGAAGCACCAGATTAGCATCAAGAGGACTTACCTCACACACTGCATGTAGGGAAGTACTAAGGTAGAGAACAATAGCTGCACACACACAATATTTGTGCATTGAAAATATGGTTGCACTACATCTTCTGTTTGTGTGCAGAGTGACGTAAGAAAACTACTAGGCACTTGGTCTAAGCGTTAAACAAAGCTTTAATCAACTGTTTTACAACATGGAGGTCTAGTTGTGTCCTTCACTAGTTCCTGTTAAGAATGTCCTGCGCAAGCTGGGCCCGTGCCCGAGTATTTATACTCTCCCTGGACAGCGTCACCCGTAGGCCACTCAGTATTATTTCATAAGTCTTTCTTTCATGAATGACTGATTCATGTCACAGAGTGTTCTTGGCAGGATTTGAGAGTTGTGTTGAAGGCATATGTGTAGAGGGCAAGTATAGGATATCGATAGGTATGCTATTACATTCAGCACATTTCCAGGTTAGGAGAAGGTCTTATATATGAGAGCTGCATTGAATTTTCCTAGTTGGCGGCAAAGAGTTTTCTTTCGTTGACTTTTCATGTTACTATAGCTCTTCTTGACTGTCCCCTTGCTTTGCCTGGGGACCTTCCTCTTTTGTGATTTCCAAAACTATGCTTCTTTGCCGGACAATGTTGCGCAGCATGGAGCTGTCCGCAACAATCCTAGAAACTCTCACTGGGCTGTGGTGGAGGCAGAGCGATCGAGGAACCTGAAGTGCTTGACAATAAAACTCTAGTGGAGACGTGCAAATCATTATCGCTGCATTCAGCTGGTGTTGTGGGTGACCACAGAAGCGCCACAAACCACGCTGCAGAGGATACATTCAATCCCCTCGGAGCTACCCTGAGACTTTGTAGGATCAAAGATTGATGGCATCACGGACTGCCTTAAAATGAAGGCATTGTGACAGCTGCTGGGGAAGTGAACATTTCCTTGTATTATGCAATGCTGATGGTTAAATTGGAGCGCCTGTTCATGCTGCTGTTCGTTGTCCAGTGGGAAGGAGGTGAACTGTGATCTTAAGCAAACAATGTATCTGTGACTTACTGCACACATCCATGTACTTCTGATTAGCCGATACTCACAATGCCCCCAGTGGCAGCTCAAAAGGGCCTTAATGAATAATAATTCTGTGGCAGTTTTCCTGGTGAATCGAAGCCTCCTTGGACAAGTGAAGGTATATGTTCCTCACCCTCTATACTCTGGTGTGGGAACACTGGTGGGTGGGTGCCATTGGTCTCAGCTGCTGTCTGACTTCTGCTTTTTTCTCTTTTTCCATCAAAAAGTAGAGATTTAAGGAAACCTATTGCGACGCTATGGCTACAGGAGTAGAATAAATGCAGCGACACAAGAACATCCACAAAAGGTCTTCAAACATAACAGTGGCAACAGGAAAGAAAAAAACAATTGCATAATAGCCTAACAAGGCTGTAATTGCAGTACCGTTGCAATACTCATCGCAATTCTCATCGCAGTACCCATCGCAATTAAGGAGCAGAGCCCCTAGCAACCAGTTTATATGGGCAGGAATTATGGAAAATCATGACATCTTTATGCGCTAATTTACATGCATCTGCCCAAAAACTGGCTGGTGCTTCCTGCACCACTTCATAGTGCAATCGGAGAATTGAAGTGAGGGCAAAATGGATTTGCCATTCCGGATCGTGTGATGATAACGCTTGATGCTCATGGTGTTAATATTTATTTAAAAATAACTGGACAATAACCAAGTTGCTATCACTCATGTGATAATGCAAAGAAGGAATTTAATCCATTGTCTTTAGATGTGTGGCGCAGCTAGAGACCCTTTGGAAATTTTTGACAACAGAGATTTTTGCCCAAGTATTGATAAACTGTCAGTCCATTTGCCACACCATTAGAGTATCTATATATATAAAAGGATATGTCTGTCTGTCTGTCTCTCTGTCTGTCTCTCTGTCTCTCTGGCCGGCTATACAATCAAAAGTTATAGAGCGTACCTACACATATGTTATATCAAAAGAAAGCTCATCATTAGGGTACTCTTGTAGGCGTATTTACTTTTTGCTCGGACAAAAATTGTGCCGACGGATCCAAACAACGTTCAAAATTCCTCTCATTATCCGTTCATTTGCATCGAGTGGGGGCGGGTTCATTGTGTGTGCGGGCGGGCCATCCTACAGTTGAGTGACGTGATGATTGACCAATCCTACAGTTCAGTGACCTGACGGTTGACCAATCGGTGCGTGTGTGGGCGGGCCTTATCATTCTGAACCGAGGTGAGTCGCCGCCATCTTGATTCCAAACTTTTCATTTCTTTTTCCCGCTTTCTGCGTCTTTAAAAAAAAAGTTGCTTTTAAAACACACAGGCCTAGAAATTCAGTGGGCTGCGCCACCAGTTTACGCCCAAAGAGGGCACTCAGTGGCTTTTGCGCCACTGGCCACACCTACCGCGATATTTAGCGGGGCGCTAATGGCGGCGTTAGCCTGTAGCGCTGCGCCGCCACCGATGATGTCATCGGTGTGCGCAGCGCCCCGCTATCACCCCGATGGCCATATTTGGTCGCGCCCGCCTCTTCAGCGCCGGCCGCAAATAGCGACCGGTACACAGGGGCCTACCTGTGGCGGTAGTGGCGCTAGTTAAGGTGGAGGTGCGGCCGGCCGCTTTTTCAGCGCCCGCCTGCCCGCACCTCCGTCCCCGGCCTCCTACATCCCCCCCCCTGTGGCATTGCCGGCTGTTTCCTGAGAGTCCGGCAGTTCTCCTTGGTGCCGGGCTCAATTGCCGGCACTCGCGAGCGGGGATCGCGCTGTTGCAGGCACCTCCCCCTTAACAGTGGGAGGAAGGCCTGCAGTACCGCAGTGTGCCGTGCCGCAGCATGTGGCGCTGCAGCCCTTAGCGCGCCGATATTCAGTTTCAGCGCCCCAAGCGGGGCGCCGGAAGCCTCGTTTAGCGGCCCGCTTCCATTTGGGGCGCAGAAACTGAATATCCCGATGGCGCAAGTGGCTCCGCACGTAGTGGTAATTCCGGCGCCCAGGCGAGCTTGGCGCCCCAAACTGAATTTTTAGCCCATATTGTTTATTAAAAAAGTTAATTACTTTCTAAATCTTTTATCTAATCTCATTAATTTTCCTACCTTTCCCCATTTTTGCAGGTAGGCCTCGAAGCCTGGGCGTTTGTTGCCAGCCATGCTGGACCCTAGGCAATTGTTTTGTGGTGAGCTCCTCCCACCCCTCACCCCCCACCCCCCACCCCCCCGCTGGGCCCGATTCCGAACCAGCGGCCAGCCATCTTGGTAAAGGCTGGCTGGGCTCACTGCAAGTTCCTCGCACTTCATTCACGCTCACGCTGCACGGTGCACGCGGCCAGAGGGAAGCGAGCAGGTTAGCGGGGGGGGCGGGGCTCGGGAGGGGAGGGGAGGGGGAGCGGAGAGGGTTACCCCGGCAACCGGGCTCGCCAGCCGCAATCGGCCATCTCAAGCCGCTCAGGCCCAGGCCCGGTCCCGGAGATTGGGAGGTGGAGAGGGGAGGAGGGTTGCCAAGGCAACCGGGCCCGGCCAGCCGCAATCGGCCGTCTCAAGCCGCTCAGGCCCAGGCCCGGTCCCGGAGATCGGGAGGCGGAGAGGGAAGGAGGGTTACCAAGGCAACCGGGCCCGGCCAGCTGCAATCGGCCGTCTCAAGCCGCCACAGGCCCGGCCTCGGGCTGACCGGGGCGCTGCGCTCGGCATGTCAGTGCGTGGGGCGGCACGGAGCTCAGCGGAGCCATCGCCGGCAGAGGGGAGAGGGTCTGCCCCTCCCTCTCCCCCTCCCC